>NW_028297193.1:10000-270000 GCF_055798465.1 Pogonomyrmex barbatus | reverse complement strand
TGACCGCCACGATGATTATCCCCTCGAAAATAAATCCCCTTGTCATCCCCGATCATCCCGCTGGCGATGTTCCACGACAATGGTAGCATCGCGGTAACACCGGCAATGGTGTACGTGCGACTTTTTTTGCGATCGAAATACCACGACATACGGATTCATCTCGAATTTAATTACGACGCGAAACGCGGCTCTCGGCAGAAATCGAATCGTAAGATTCCACGGAAGAACGTATTTAGAAGAACGATGTCGAGCAATCAAGTAGATCCCACGAGAAACCGCATTGCATGCGACGTGCGTACCCGGATCTTCATACCTCCTTTACCTTTATTCCGTATTTAAACGTAACGGTAAATTGAAAAAAAAATTAATTATCTATATTCCGTATGCATTTTTTTGCATTAAACTCTTTCGTATTATTGCAACATTACTTCGGATCTCAGGAATGAACATTACGCATTTATCATTACATCTTCTATCAAATTATCTTTTCGATCAAAGAATTTCTGTCCTTGCAAAAATAATGTTTTAACAACTTATTAACCGTGCTACAAATGCATAAAGTGAAAAAAAGGTTTATTGTGGAATTGTTACGCGAAAGTTGGAAAAATGCCTGAAAAATGAAGAGCGAGGAATGATGGATGTTCGGATAAAGAGAAGGATATCGGCACGTGAGAAAAATGACAAGATCGATATTGCGGTAACAATCATTTAATTGAACATCAAGTTTTTATAAATAATGCACATGTACAATGCATATGACTTTATACAAAATATGTTCCGTGATCAGCGGCTACCGCGGCGGAAGCAGCAGCAACGAGAATTCGAGGATCGAGTGACGCATGGGATAAACGAGTCGCGTGAATGTGCGATAAGTGTGTGAGTCCGCGAACTCTCGACGACTAACATCGAGAAAATCGACGAATACTTTTGTGTCCCGATACGATTGTGAGAATTATCGTCGATCCGTCGAAAACTCGCACCTCGTCAACGAGGTACATACGTACATCCTTCGTCGATTCGGTATCCTTAGAGGAAAAAAAAGAGACCCGTACGTAGATCCTTTTATCGCAGGACCATGAGGGGGAAGTGCAATTAAGCATACCTTGTCGTACACATAATATTTTACACACGGTGAAGGATCGATAAACTAATAGAGAGATATAAAGGACAAGGGAGGAAGCTTAAATAAAACGGCTTATCTTACAAGGTACGCGCGATAGGAAAAGTAAAGTATTGAGGGACATAAATAAAGTGGGGAAACGATAGGAAGAGATACGATAGGACGTTGAGGGAACATAAAATAAAAGCGATATAAATAAAAGAAAATTAGAAGCTATTCCTTAGCGCTACATTCGAGTTTAGGTACATCTTGAGCGCGAGCAGCACGCGCCCGACTGCGTTTCAATACGAAATTAATCATTTTCTTTACTTTCTTTTATCCCATGATACACATTGACAATGATTTATATTAAGAATCTTGATATAATTCACCGTATCTATAGAATAAATAAAAATGAAAGAAATTATTAATCTCGTAAAATATTTCTCCACTTGAACATTTGAGATGACAAGATCGGGAATCGAACCGGAGTTCGATTTTTTTTTTTTTGTCTGGCTGAGCACCGACAACTCAAGAAATATATCGAGCAAGTTTCTTTTAAAGAATAAAATTTGTAAGCTTATCTCGCGACATAACAAATTTTATTATATAAAAGACTTTTCGGTGTGTCACAGTGTTCTTAATAGCTCTTTGCGTAAAAAATGAATGTACGATGAAAATGATACAGTAGAGTACAGCCGGTACATAATAACATAATAATCGAATGTAATTACTAAAATAGAAAGAATATATTTACACTTTCATATAAAAAATAGCGCATCGGCAATATTTCTAATTTTTCACAATAACTCACAAGAAAATTATCACATAATATATTTGAAGAAAACAATAATACTTAAAAAAATTCTTTTACTTTTTGTTTCGTCATCAAATATAAATAAATATACATATATATCATTATATATTTATATATTCATATGTTTAAATATACGAAACCTTTTATATACACATACATATACATACGTATGTGTATGTATGTATGTATGTATAAATAAATAAGGTTTCTCTTAAAATTTTGTACCGCGTCTACATGCGGAGTCTGAATTGAAAACGGAATGGGAGAATTTGCAATTGAGAACGAAAGGATAAAATCATGCATTACCGGCGAAACCATCAAAAAGCTTTCCTTCTAACAAGACATATTTGAAGCTTGTCAATGAAGACGTATGAGAAGACATATTAATTCTATCTCATTATTGCACTTACACTTCGAAATCTATTTAGATGATATGTGCGATGCATTCTGGGCATCAGACTTGGGCATTAAATAGGCAATTGGTCATCGATCGAATATCATATTTCGATCGTTAATAGAAGCTAGCCGAGCGTCGTATCTTCAATATGTATATATGCGTAACAAAGCCCGTATCTGCTCGTATAAATAGCGTAATATAATTTTAACACACTGCACTACTGGATTGTAAGCCGAATATCATTGAATGTTGAATAAAATGCAACGATGGAGAGCCACGATTATCTTATACTTTCCATCGTTACTCATCTCGATCGAGATTCAATGACGTTTAGCAAAGATCAAGTAGTTGATTGCTGAAATATTAGTATTACACTTTTAAAAGCATATTGAAAATGCGGACTTTGCAGCACTAGCATCCTGGGATTCCGGTGATAGGAATTTCAGTCACTCAGTCATCATGATCGACACGCTTCATCACGAGTAATCTATTTCAGTGTTAAGTGTCGTCGAAGAGTGTTCTTATTAACATATATTTGTCTTATTCAACTATCATAGACTAACTTTCATTAATAATATATATATATATATATATCTCGATAAATCGAAAACGATAAAAAACGATCTAATCCCTGCCAATTCGTTTGTGAATCTGTTGATGTTTGATAAGATGCGCCTTTTGTCTGAAGGCTTTGCTACACACATCGCATCTGAATGGTTTTTCACCAGTATGCGTACGCAAATGTACCTTAATATTGCTTTTATTTAGGAAACCTCTTTGACAGATATGACACCGATGCACCGGCTTGTCCTTTCCACTCATTAGACCCGATTCCGTTCCGTATGGTAGCGTCGCGGTACCGGCGGCCGGGCCCTTCTTGGAAGGTGGGCCCCCGGAACCCGGCGAGGATCGCGATCTCTTTCTGGGGTGAGAGGGCGCGGCGAAAGACGAGTGCAGAATATCGTCGGGGCTGCAAGACGTGGACACTCGATTGGGCGGGCTGAGCGGCGGGTACGGGCTCGTCGACGAGGGGGTCTCGCCGCAAGACGCGTTCTGAAGATTCGCCGCCGCGTTGCCGGCCTGCAATCTCGCCTGCAGCAGGGGCGCGTACTCCAGTTTACCCTGTGAGAGCAAGTTCTGCAACGCGGAGCCAGCGTGCTGCTGGGGGGTTTGCGTCGAGGGCGTCGTGGTCACGTAAATCTGGTGCGTCGCGAACGAATTAGGCGACGTAGTCTCCTGGGTCTTGGGCGAATGGTTCGTAATCCAATCGGCGATGTCTATCCAGTCCCCTGAGGCGTCTGTCTCTTGCTCGGAGTTGGGACCGTTTCCGTTGCCCGGCACCGTCGTGTCCGCTATCGCGGAACCGATGATCTGCGCTATGTCTTCCATATCCTCGTAGATCGTGTGCTGCGTCGACTGCGGCAATTGCTGTTGCTGCTGCTGTTGCTGCGGTTGCTGATTATGAGGATGATGCTGCGGTTGCTGCTGGTGATTCTGTTGCTGCTGTTTCTGACTCGCCTGCGGACATGGCGTACTCGAGGACACTACGGGCGATTCGAAGAATTCCTGATTGGTCGAAGGTGTGGGAGAAACAGGTCCTACCTCGATCGCCGATCTTTGGCCGGACGAGGCTATCGTGTGATAGTGATGACCGGGGATACCGTTGATTTGAAGGTGTCCCGTGTAATTGGTAAACGGTGGAAGCGGGAGCATTTTCACGTCCGACATCGACTGCTCGGCAGAGACGGTCGCGCCCAGAAGCGATTCCCAGTTCTCTTGAAACGCGACCGTCTGCTTCGCATCTGGAACACCGCCCTCCAAGAATTCCGGCCCGTTTGGCCAAGGCAACAGCAAAGTGTCGATCTCGGTCGGTGAACTACCCACCACGATTCCGGAACCTTGACTGCTGTGCGGTGGCTCGACACCGGATGAAGTCAAGTGCGGCGGCGCCGCCGGGGGACCTGACTGCGTCTCGTATTTCATCTCCGATGCGATGTCCGATATTGGCGAAATGGTGTCCAAATATGGCGGCAGAGCCGCGTGCGATGCGCCGCCGCTGGTGGTGGTGGTGCTTCTTCCCGTGCAGAAGGAGGATTGCTGCTTGAAATTGCCACAATTGCGGACGTTAATTGCGACGGTATCAGCCGCGCTCGTATTTATCGCCGGTTCTTCCCTCAGTTCCGCACCAGATTCCAGGAAGTAACCCGCGCTGTTAACCCTGTAACTCGGTACCACGGGCACCGGCGCTTCCTGTTGCTGGTGCTTATGTTGCTCCTGCGTCACTGTCTGCGGTATAATCCTCCCAGAGGGGAATTCCTTCGGGAAGTTGTTCCTGTCCACGCAAACGTTGTTGCCGCTGATGTTGCCGCCGATGTTGCCGCTGATGTTGCCGACACGACCTTGAGCGTTCGGCAGGACCTTGAGCGTATTTAACGTGGCGTTGTACGCTGCTGACTGAACAAATCGAGACGACGATGAGGATGATCCGCTACACGTCGGCTGTCGTTCCTCCGGACAATCAGAGCACACGCCGTGAAATTCCGTCTTGTTCCCGACGAAATTTCGACGAGACGGCGTCTGCTCGTTGTACAGCACGTTAGCGGCGGCCGGCGCCGCGTTGGTAGCGGCGATGCTACGCGTATTTGTCGACGTGGGCGACGTCGTGAATGTTGTTGCGCACGACCTGGGGAAGAAAACGTTTTCCGAGTACGCGTAACCGGATACCACGGTTGCTCGCGCACTGGCTGTCTGCGCGACCGACGACGACGATCCCAAGGCGTTCGACGGTGAATTTTCAAGAGAGTCTGGTGACGATGGAAGCTTGAAACCGAACGAACTACCTGCTACATTGGTACCACATACGTTCGCATTGGCAACGACTCGATTGTTCGACGACTGGTACACGGAATTGCACAAAACTTGTTTTTGGAGGTTACCCTCGTAATTGGATGATACACCGCGGCATGAGGCTTGATATGGATTATTGTAATACACCCGATCACCGCGCCTCCACGATATCTGATCAGACTCACAAGTCGCAGGCTCCGAAAGCGAGGATAACGATGAATGGCTCTGATTGTTGCAACCACCAGCGAAGCTGTGGTACCCTGGAAACACAAAAAGGACGTCGATTGGTAGCGGCAGATTAGATAAAGGTAAATTGAACAAGGACACTGTAAAGAAATATATCCGCGTGGAAAAATATGCATGCACACTTATATCCTCATTATATTATATCTTCATCTCCGCATTCATACATTTAATATCTTTCTCACATTATATACTATATATACATACATATTTCCTCAAATCCCTCAAATATTATTTTATTGTATTGTACTCTATATAAATCATTCTTATATTCTTAGAAAAGTGAATATAGTATATAAACAATATAGATAATAAATATAAAATAACTTAGATGCGTATAAGATATATGTAAATTACTATTGGAATTACTACTATACTTATACTTGTTAGTACTATTCAAAAGAGAAAAAAAATATCTTATAAATCATGAGACATAAGGTTAGCGCTGTTTTGTTTTTTTTTTGTTTTTTTTTTTTTTTTTTTTTTTGTAAAACAGCGCTAATTAAAAGGAAAGAGAAAGGGGTTAAATTAATTAAATTAATTAAAGAAAGAGATTGGAAGGGGATCTTCCAATCTCGAAACGAGATGTCTTTTCGAAACGAATTCGCCCCCGTAGGGGGAAGGAGGAGAGGAAAATGAATAGGGGCAAATCCGTGAGGCAAGTGAGGTATACCATGCGATCGTGGTGGACGCTGGTACGGTGAATAGGTAGGTAGGTCTGGCTGATACGATCCGACGATCGCACTCGTACACGTGCACGCATACACGCACCCGCACGCGGATGCATCGTGTACGTGGTTGCTCCAACACGTTCACGTATTATGCCTACATATTCCACGCGTAAACAAGTGTCGGTGCGTACGTATACACGTGGCGCGCGTGTATACGTACCGGGTAGGCGCACAGATCCCACTCTTTCCAGAAGAAAGACTTGCTCCGGCTAACTGGGTTAGTGGCACATTAGCCAGCCACGGCCGAGTACATTCAGTCTCGAGCCAAATTGCTGCGTTTAAAAATATATTTTCGTAGCGTTATATATGCGGAACCATGCGGAAGAAACGATGACCAGCCAGAGGGAAAGAGGAAGGAATCTGGCGAGTTATTTTCGCTCGAAAAGTTAATATCAAGCGCTAATATCAATCTCTCATTATATCCTTATTGATGTCCGAAATTTCTTTTAAATTGCATGCGGTCTTATGAAAATTAGCAGAATTGTAAAATAATTTCTTTGAAACGTAAAAATAAATGCAGTTTAAAAAATTTATAAAATATATATATATATATAAAATTATAAATAAAAATTATAAAATTATAATATATGAGAGAAAGGAATTATTAAATGCAGCTAACTGGATTGAGAACTGAATCTAAGGAATAAAATCTTTCTTCAGAGAGATTACTCTTTCCACTGCGCTCTCTCAGCTTTAATTTAATATACTGTAATTTTAGAGATTAATTTTCTCATGATCGTATTAATGTATTTAATACGTAATATTATTCTGCTATATAAATAAATATTAATTAATAAATAAAATAATGTAAAGGGAATTAAAGCAATTCGAGATTGAGCAAATATTCAATGACATCTAAAATTGCAAATTGATAAACTATAAACAAACACATAGACGTACAAAGACGTACAAAGACAACACAAAACATACAAGTATAAATATATTTAATAACACTAGCCTCAGGACTACATACATATGTTCAACATTCCATAAAAATTTCAAATCTGTAGCACTTTCAGAAATTGTATAATTTTGAAATTAATAATGTTAGATTAGAAAAAGAAAGTATATAGAATTCTCTAAACTCTGACATATTGCAATTCAGCAATGTTTCGCATATTATATAATTTACAAATTATACGAATAAACAATCAATGATTTCTTTAGCTATAATATAAATGAATCACTTAGATCTGAGAGATCTGAGAGATCTAAGTGATCGATTTATATTATAGCATTTCTATTAAAATTATTGAGAGATTTAGCCTAGATTTTTCTAACGTATAAGTATGTAGTCGTGCGGTTAATGATAAATATATTGATAGAAATTAAGAATTTGCAGTACGTTGAATGCGGATGACTTCTCCAGTCTGCTCGTGCGGATAAAAATTTGTCATTAAACTGCTATTATTTCCAAAATTCATCATATTCACAGTTTGCTCGCACTTTCTTTCTGAATATCCTCAAAAGACCTCTTCTCTCCTGCGTCTTCTTCCGCTTTGACAGAGCACCAAAAATTGTTCATATGAATATGGCCGTTAAACTTCGTAATCTTCAGTCGATGTCTTAAAACGTTGGCACTTGAAATGACAGCGGAACTCACTTTTGACTTATGGTATAATATATATATATATATATATACCACAGTCTTGATGCATCGAAGAACGATCTGTAATGAATAATAATATCAATACAATTTTCCTTGTTATAAGCCAATATTTTAATTAATAATTATATACATGCATAATATTAAATTGGTGATTATTTGTATATACACTACTGGAAAAATAGAAAGAAAATTGTAAAAATGTAAGCAATATTCAAGCCAAGACAATCTAAGCAAACAATCTGTACAGTTTAATACCTATTATGTAGAAATGTTTATATAAATTCGGCATTTTCAATATAATCGTATAATCTTTTGCAAGTATAATATTCACAATAACTGTATTAGTATTAATATAACATTAGTTAATATAACAATTAGTACTAATATAACATTAGTACTAATTTCATTGTTAAGATTTCCTTTTTAACCAAAAATTAATTATTAATTGCATAAATATACAAATATTTCATAAAAGTGAAATTTATAATTATTTGTTAACTGAAGAGAGTCTGTACGTGAAAGCTGAAACTAAATCTAATACAATTGTGAAATTGTATAATTGAAAAAGAATATACAAACATTTATAATATTTATAACATATGCTTTGGAATAATTGTACAACATATGTGTGCATCAACCCAAAATCCATTTGTTAGATTTTTCTACGAGAAAGCCATTTTATTGTTTTGCTTAATTTTATTCGTCATAGAAATAACCATGTTTCGCTGCAGGTTGGAATAGTATAGTTGCAATATTGCAATGTCGCAACCATAATTTTAATAATTAACCTTAAAACCTTACAATATCTTATGTCTATAATATGTGATTATATGTGAAAGCAAGCATTGAAAGAATAAGGGCAACTGGCAAGAGTAGAAATGGCAAACAATGGCAGAAAAGCAGGGAGTAAACCGTGAGCAAAGTTCAACTATTAGAATCTTGTCAAATAGTTTCATATTTAATATGAAATTAAATAATATGTGTAAAGATATTACACGTAGGTTTATTTTCAATTTTTGAATTTGTTATACGTACACAAAAATAATAAAAAAAGAAATACTTCATATATACATTCTCTAATTTACTGGAGTGCATGATCGTTATATTAGAAGATCAACAATTTACATAAATTTAATTTATTATAAGAAAAATATATAAAGAAAAATAGACAATTTGCAAGAATTTAGTTTATTTAAGTAGCAGAAAAAGCATGTTTAAACTTATGATTATATTAATAATAAATTTATTAACTTAGTAAATTAATTAGAATTTGTTAATAGAAAATAACATTAATAATAATTGATAATGTTAATTATTAAGTTAAATGAATTGTGCAAATAATAATGTGTTTGTGAATTAGCAATATAATGTGTAAGATGAAATTTATTATTTATTGCAGTATAGTATTTATATATTTTTTTATAAGTCTCTAATTTAATTATATTTCAATTGTTGTAATTAATTTGTAATTATGTATTTGTACTTACCTGTACTAAAAAAAACTATAACATATATAATTTAAACATTTCTATCGATGTATTACTTTTCGTGCATTAATTTTGTGTACAAACAAGCACTTAATTATATTTATTACTTATTGTTTAGAAATCAAAATTATGTGCAAATCACAAATTCAAATTTAATAGATTTTCTGTAGTTTATTAATAAAATAAAGGACGAAGATATATCAATATTATCAACTTGCAAAATCTGTCTATGTCTGTGAAAATTTATAACGAATTATTACCGCAAATTATTTACAGTAAGACTGTATCACGAAATTCAAGTTTCAACATTCCATAAGAGATAGAATTAAAACGAAAAGTATAGAATATTGACGAAAAACACGTGAGTAATTAAATGCAATAAGAATCGAAAAGCGCGAAATAACAGATCGAAAGGAGAAATTACCACTACAGACGGGAAGTCTAATAAGAATACAAGATAAAAATACTTTATCCCAATAAGTAACGTGAATAAAATTTCCGAAAATTTATTCGCTTTTCTTTTATTTTTTTATAACAAAGTTATAAACATTTCCTGACTTTGCTATGAGTAAATAAAAAAAAAGACGAATTAAATTTTACTCTTCCGGTTTCTCGATACAGCCACAGCTGCGCGAGAATTAGGCGTTTCCGAATATCCGCACGGAATTGGCAGATCCGCTTGCCGGCTTACTATCATTATCGAAATGGCCCTTACTCATGCGGAAGTAAAGCGCCCTTCATTGCTCGCATCCTGTCGCGAGAAGCTCAAAGTAGGTGTCCTTTCTTCTCTCAGCTTGAGATTGACGTATCCGCGTGGCTGCGCGGTGCACGTTTCATGAGAAACAGCACAAATCGGCCATCGGCCACGCCGTCTTGGCAATCTTACCTGTCGCTTCCTCGAGCGTTCATCGTCATCGTTATCGTCATCGTCATCGTTATCGTCATCGTCATCGTTACCCCCTTCTCGCGAAATCTCTCTCTCTCCTACCACCACTTCGTTCCGTCAGACCAACTTCGAGTCCGTCCTTGTCGTCAGTTAGAGTCCGTCCTTGTCAACGGTAAACGCTTCGGAATAAGCGCTCCCTCCTCCACGACTGCCTCCCCCTCCCGAGGGGGGTCAAGAAGCGGGAGGATAGGGGGTCCTCTCGCCGTGTACCGTTATCCAGACCGGCGCAGCCTGCTCGGCGTGATCGGACGGTGGGCCCGCGCGCGAGGATCGATCGGGCCCACTTTTTAGGTCCTACGACGATGCCTCCGTGGGCTACTTATCAATGGGATCACCGGGTATTCGCGCGATACGACAAATTCGGCCGTACCGATTTGCACGGAGCCGGTATCCACGACGTGCTCGTATGTTTATGGCAAACACGTTCTCCCTGTTTTAAATTTAAAGCGTCATTTAGCCACCACGTGAACATCAAACACTCTCGAGTTTCTCGATCGAAATTTCACCCTTTTTTTTTTTACGGGATTCTATTTCTCGTTTACCACCGCATTTCTCTCTTTAGCAGTTCACAATCTTGCCGCGAAGAGAATCCAAATTTTTCTTCCATTATATTTTCGGTCTATTGTATTTAGAATTTTTATATTTGTTTTGATAGTTTAATCATATCATTCTTTTTTAATATTATTTAGTACTTACGGTTCCTATTTGGCATTACAAAATTTTATGTGAAATATATAGTCACAAATTTCTCTTTTGAATCCCAAAATAGAAATTGCTTATTGTTTATCGTCAAGAAAAACTTAATTCGTATAAAATGTATCGCTATCATGATTCTCTAGAAGAAATTTATAAATCTATAAAGTTCAAGTTTTGGGTAAAAATAGGATTTTAACTCGGATATATAAATTTTTGCAATGAGAATAATAAAATTCTCATGAAATTTTGACGGTAACAATATTTACTTTATATTATTATTATTATCATGATAACAATATATTATGTTATATTACAAATGAATCTTACAAGAAGAAGGTCGAAATGATTACTTCACAGATGTAACCAATTATAATAATAAGATAAGAAATCTTTCAGAATCTCTTGAAAATATACATGTTTCCTTCGATATAGATCTGACACGTCTGACCCATAATATCCGTTTTCTACTTAGTGTTTTGTAGGTTAAAATATTCTTTTATCAAATGAGCACGTTATATCTTTATAGGCTCATTCTTTTCTTGCTATCTTTAGCTTGTAGATTTCTGCAATTTTAGACTAATATTTAATCGACAACTGCAATTTGGAAGATAGGAAATATTTCTCGCCTATAATTCGATTTCTCGATAGTCTCAACAATCTAGAGGGATTTTTCATTAAAAAATAAATAAGTTAGTGTTAATATAATAATTAATACAATATTCCGTGTGTGTGTCACAAAATATTTTTGAGTACAAACTCATCTATTTATTTAAAGTTTATTTCTACAGTATATCTTATATCTCTTTGTGCCAATGTGTATTGTGTGCGTTTTGGAATAAATTCCTTAGTTTGTTCTCTTAGGAGAAGGACCCGGGAGATGGTTAATGTCTTCCAGGAAGCTCCCAGCACGAGGGGCAGTCCCGGAAACATCCGAAACATCCGTCCATCGGTGCGTACAGTCACGCGTACGTATACACACCGCGCGTGCACACGCATTTCGTTGACGTATGCGTGCACGCAAGGGGGTACCCGCATCCCATCCGTCCGTTCGTTCGTCCTCATCGGGGGCCGGGAGAGCCCCCCCCCCTCCCTCCGAGAGACTACCACTGCCGCCGTTCGCGAATATCCGTGCCGTGACTACAAGCCGAAACCATACCGCGCTCGCGCCTCGAGCCGCGCTCAGTGGGGCGATCGAAGTAGGCCGGAGCACCGTTACAGCCGGCTGCACGGCCGAAGCCTACGCAAATCGACTAGATTTTGCCCGAATGGCTTTCCTTTTCGTTGTGAAAAATGGCGCGTGCGAGCCGCGGTTTCCGCGACGACCCACTTCTGCGCGAGCGACCATGCGTGCGATTTTCCTCGCGCGACTCCTGGACCTGTCTCGCGCGCTCGACAATTATGAGGCGTCGCGAGGCGTCGTGGCGTCCTCCTATTCTTCAACGCGGCGCGTTTACATTTTCATTTACGCGTCTTTATACTCGTACATTTTACATCTGCACTCTTTTCTGCTAATACTCGAAGCCTTCTTCTTCGAAGTTTACACTCTCGAGTCGCGATTTATCTTTGACCAATTCGAAATACACGACGTGCTCGACTTTTGATGGATCTCCCGACGACGCGCGACGACGATTTTCCGCACGCCGAAAAGCTCGATCGTTTCGCAGCCTACCGGAAGAAATGCGGCGCGGCGCACTTCTTCACCGACACACCGGCACACTTGTCCGCGCGATGACTATGCCCGGCTAAACTATATCGGCACGTATACTGGGGAACGGAAGTAGGTCGAGGCACCGTTACTGGATGGAGCCGAGAAGCTCGGGAGGCCTACGCAAGACCAGTCAGATTTTGCTAAGCGTTCGTCAGCCGGCCAGCCCGAATGGCTTTCCTTTTCGTTACGAAAAATGGCGCGTGCGAAACGCGGTTCCCCGTGAATGACCCACATCGGGCCCAAACGAGTCACGCTCGCGCGCGAGAGCTTCTTCGTCCTCGCTCGCGCGCTCGCTCGCATGGCTCGCCTCCGTCGACCGTGGGCGACCGGTTGGGAACCGCTCGATACCCATGACCCACACCGTAGCACGCAGAACCAGACGCGACCAAACGTGAAATTCATTTCCATACTTCCGTGTCCGGCTGTACGCGGAATGGATCTTTTCGCCTCGTTACGCAGCCGCGACGGACAATTGCGTTCATTTGCGTCCCCGATTAATTCCATTCTCTAAAACGTTGTTTTTTTTTTCTTTTATAAATAATAAATGTTGAATACAATTGGCGTTATGACCTTAGTCCACAGAGAGAGATTACTTTCTTTTATCAGTAAAAACTCCGTCAATGAGATCTTGTCTATCCCCAATTATATTGCAATTGTCAATCAACTGTCGATTTGTAATTAAATTTTGTAACGCAACAATTACAAACAGAAACGACAAAATGAAAGGTTTGTTATTCGTAAAAAAAATATATTTTAGTTTACAAGACACTAAGTAGAATACAAACGTTTGAGTCAGACGTATTAGATATAAAAGAAAAATATAACAGATATTATATTATGACAGATTGAGAAATGTCATTATTATACCTAATCATTCTAATTAGTCGTTAACTTGTTGCTAACAAAATCTTTTGGTATTTCGAAATGATCGAGATGATTATCATATCATCATATATCTAATATATGTACGCGGTAGTTTTTTTCACATTAATTTCTTATAAAAACAGAAAAGTCAAATGAGGATACTGTCCTTGGACTATCTTATAACGGTGTATTGGAGCGCGGTTATATTTAGCTGGTTCATTAGTGACCCCATAAATGTCGATTGTCATTATGTGGGCACGCAGGAAATGTCACGAGAGAATTACATTTCTCATCGTTGGCTTTCGAAATGCATCTATATCGATAAAATATCGAATATCCGAGTATTATGATTAGACCTAAGTTTATATAAATCCAATTATAAAACCAAATGGAATTTGATCATCGATAATATAATAAAATAACTGGTGCTACGATTGGGCCACGAGAGAAGAACAATCTTTATCAATTTTTTATGTTTCAATAGTTCCACTCAGATTCGTTAGACGTATCATAAATGATTTTTAACCTTACAAATAACTCGTGATAATGATCCTATAAATATATTATCACATGTATATAGATATATTGTATATATAATATAAAATATTGTTGACATTATATTTTATTAAAATTTCGAGAACGATAGAAAGGACAACAGAGAACGATATCTTTTTCCTTTTCTGTTAAACAATTTTCATAATTTAAGCTTAATGAGATATAAGGTCAAAATGTTATTAAATACTTAAATTATAATAATTTTATATGTATAAATTACCAATTTTACTTTATGAAGATTTCTATAAAAATTAAAATAAAAAGAAATATTAAAATAAAAAGAAAAAGGAGAAGAATTATTATAACCAAAAAGATGATATGAAAAAAAAAAAATCTGTATCTCATGTCTTTGTAGATTGATCATTATATGTATTTCGATAAATAAGATAATATTATACGATTCAGTATAGCTTTTTCTCGAATTAAAATTGATCCAAAAAATATCAGTGATAGTGTTTTAAAGCGAGCAATATAATCGAGAAAACTCGAAAAAAAGATTCTCGCTGAAAAATAATCGCATCATCTGTCGTTGAAACGTATGTCTGAATCAGAATGCACCGATAGGAAACAGATCGAAAGATACTAGATACATAGATGCGTGTGCGAAGCAAGCTGACATTGCTTTACGATCGGAGAAAGTGCGACGACCCTTAAGGTAAAGGTTAAAAACGACGAAGAGACAGGACTGTGTCGAGGAAATGCGCGCGGACTGGAGAACATTCGCATACTGCGGTCGAGCCCGAAACAACACTGGTTTGTCGGCATTTCATGGCACTTTCGCCGGCAAGGACAAGTCGCGTACGCGCCAAGTCCGAGCGCGTTATCAGAAAAGCTTTCGAAGGCCGCGGGTGTTCGGTGTCGGGCTGAGCAAATCGGCAAATCAAAAGAATAATTTAGGCGAGAAAATTAAGACGTCTAACTAACGCCGAGAAATTGACGATTATCAGTCGTTAATACAATCGAGAAGGTGTTTCGGATATTTTTTTCTTCATCGCTTCCAGTTTAGAGTTTAGAGCGACGATTTGTCGCCGTTCGAGATAAAATATATAGATGTAAAAAAATACGACGAGTCGTATTTTTTTCAAGACGGGTGGAACGAAATATCGTCGATACATCGGTTTATGCATTCCTATATATGGGCGATCGTGGCGATCAACACGGATGACCAACGCAGATTCGTGCGATGGTCGTCTCCTCATAGCGATCGACCGGCTCCGATGAGCGACCGTGGATGCGGCTCGCTGGTATAGCTATAGGTATATTCTACGGAACCGACACGACGAGTCGGAAGACCTCCCTACCTTCGACTCGGAGTACCGGTTAATGTGGTACACTGACCTACTCTCTAGCCACCGCGCGGCAACCAGCAAGAATATCCCACCACACTGTTGTTCTGTCATCCTTCTCTCGCCAGCCGGCTACTTTTTCTCTCTCTTGTCTTTCCTCTCTCTTTCCTTGTCTCTCTCCCGCATTCCCTTTCCGCTTCTATTTCTCACCGTTTCTTTCTTGTATTCACCCTCACATTCTCTGCCTCTCTTTCTCTTGTTTTTATAAATTTATCTCCTTTTAATAAAATAATATCTATAATATATATAAATAATAAAATAATTTGTACACAATTGTTCTACAAATAACACCGTTTTTATTAATGTTACGTTCCGAGATTAGATTCATTCATGCTGGCGTTTTGTAAAATGCCAGCATGTACGCCAGCATGTGAAGCATAAACTAAAAGATTTTTAATAATTATGTATGTTTTCTTTTTTTTTTTTTTTTTTTTTTTTTCAAAGAAAACTATTACAAACACCGTGAAAGTTATATATGAAGGAATATAGATCCAGTTTTACGACATGCAGATATTTAATTGTATTAATGTGTACCGTATCATATGGATTATTTCTTACACCTATGCTTTCAATTATTCAAATAATTTACTAATATTAATTAATTACATTTACTGGAAATGACAATACTATTCCAAATGGCTTGCGATCGCATCTCTTTCAAGTTCCATTTCTAATATTACAAAATGCCTACGTAAACAGTTTACGATTTACGATACAAATACAAAAAAATAAAGCATGTTCAACATATGTTGAGACATTTTCGGTATTAGCACTCTATTGATTCCAATACGAGGAATGTTCCCAATATTTGATTTACACGGGGAATGTCCCAATATTTTATTTTCCAAGTTTTCATGTCCTAAATTATAAAGAGCCATATGCAGATATTTTACAAAATTGTCGATTTGAAGGAATTTGAAAGAGATGATTGTATGAGCTGTAATGATTAAGTGGCACAAACAAATTTAATAAAAATTAAATTCATGAATTATTTAAATAATAAATAAGATTTAAATAAATATATAAACTGTTCATAAAATTTTACTTTTTAATACATTTACGATATAACATTAAATGTAAAAGTAAAGAATATCTTTTACATGTGGCAAACATATTTTGAGACATACAAGTTCAATGTGTTGTAGTTTAGTTGCGAAATAAAACAGAAATAAAGACATCGTTTTTGCTTCAACCTTGCGATGAAAAACACAAGTTTGGAAACCTTGCAGGAAAATGTAATACATTCGACATTCTTTCGACAAATGTTTCCCTTCTCATTTATTTGACATAATTTTCAATCATCCCGAATTTCTATAGTAATAAGCTAACTTGAGGATGCTGCAATCATTGATTTATAAGGGTTATCGATATTAAAGAAACAAAATTAACGTAAAAATGTTCAAAAACTTTGTAAAGATTTTTATCTGTTATGAAAACTGGATAAAATCCTTATCATTGTTGTCAATTAATAATCTAGAAATGAACTTGTTAGTTTGAGAAATTTTTTAACACAATTCCAATATTGTCAAGTACAAGAACTGTATGACCAGCCATCAATATTTTATACGAGGATACAATCTCGAGATCTACGTGGTGAACACCATCAATTTCTTACAATTAATCGAGCGGAGAGGTAACGTCCCCCATCGAAATCGAGCCGCTGAAGAAGAGAAGGAGTCGTTGCATAAAAAGCACACGCCACTAGAAATCGACGACTTGACACTGAGACTGTCGCGAGCCAATCGCGGGTTGGCATCGAGGAGCAACGAACCGCATTGCAAGATGTCTACAACTCCTCGAGCAACAAGTCAGAGCCCCACTAGCGAACGGGCGAGGAAGTCGTTCCAGAGAAATTTCACCGCAAACTTAACAGCCTCCGTCTTCGTAATGTACATATTTTACACATCGTCGCTGTCGATGCCCAAATATCATTGTTGATAATAACCAATTGGCTCTCGCATTGAGAATCGGGAAACACTGCGAATACACTACGGAGACGAATCGAGTCGTACAGTGAACTTCCGTTTGATAATTTCCGTTAGATAATTCTCGAATGCTCTTTGTTGATGACTTTGTCTCATGAAATTTTTTTTATATTAATTTTTAAAATATATATTTATAAAATAAATATATATCCCTCACAAATTATTATAATAAAATAAAATTAATATATTATAAATGTATTAATATATAATATATTTATGATATATTTATAATTATATTTTATATAATTTATAAAATTATATATAATTTATGCAAATATATAATATGCAAATTTGAGTGAGGGGGGGAGGAGGTGAGGATGAAAAAAGAGAGCAGCAATGCTTTATAAAATTATAAGACTGTGTTACAGCGATATATAAATCTCAGAATTCATTGAAGTATATTGTAGAATTTATGAAAAAATTAATTTCTTAGTCTTGATTGAAAATGCTTTCGAATAAGATTAGCGTGAAAACTTTATACAAAATAAGTTATAAGAAATATGAGCGTGTGTGTCTGTATTAAAAGAAAATATAAAGATAAGATCTCTCAAACAACTCTTAATTTTCTAGAAAAATATATTATCTAATTGTTTTCAAGACAAATGTCCTAAAATATTTTTCCACAAAATATTTTATGTTCTTGTTTTTTTTTCTCAAGAGATATTTTAGTTCAAGTAGACGATTCACGACAATTGAAATAAATAAGCTTTACGTTCAGGATTTATTACTTCCGAATACCTGTATTTTAAATACCTATAAAATTTAAGAAACACAATAAATTTAAGAAAATTTATGTCAGTGATGTGAATCTTTTTGTTGCCAGAAAACAAAACCTTTTGATGATATAATTCGCTTTTTCATGCCACTTTTTGAACTCTGTTAGAATATCTTTTACTGGACTATAATACGGACCGCTCGTACAGGTAAAAGACTACACTAACTTAGCTTAACTGAAAGCTGACATCATTCGAAAATAACTTTAATTTTTTGACTTTGTAATTTTATAAAGTGTAATATAACTTTACATAATTCTTTATATAACTATTGATATAATGTCGATTAATGTCGAAATTTCAAAAACCTTATTTAAAAATAATTAACATATTTTATTAAAATATAAATAAAGTATAAACTTTTATATATAAATAAAGATTAATTTTTATTTAAATAAAAAACCATTATAAAAAGACCTTACATGCACACACACACACACACACACACACACACACACACACACACACACACACACACACACGAATTCGATCGTGCAACTGAGTTCAATAGAAAATTTCTAAAAAACTCTAGAAATTAATTATAAAATGTATTATTTTCCACACACAAATTGTGTCATGCGCGTTTCTCTCTCTCTCTCTCTCTCTCTCTCTCTCTTAAATTTTTAATTTTAGAGATTCTATTTTTTCGATTTAAAGATTCTAGAGGAATTTCTTTCTGCTGTAAGAATTTCCAAATACATTTAAATATAAACTTGACCTTGTCTCAACGCGTGATTTACGATATCGGGAAATGCGATGTATATTTCGATCGATTCGACACCGTCGCAAAATTATTGACTCGGGCGCACAGATAGACGACTACTTATCGTGAGTGGCGAACGAAGTTCTATCGTTAGAAAGCGTGGTAATTCGAGTGACGTATGTGGCACAAGAAGTACTAGACGACAAACGATTCGTAAAATCATGAAACTTTACTACATCACCAAGGTTTATTGATATCCCAAAATTTCAAATTCTCTACTATTTCGCCAAATTCTTAAAACTCTTTCTATATCATTATTATCCAAACTTCAAATCAATATTTATGTATATATTTATGTGTAATTAATATACAAATAAACCAACGAAACAAATGACCTAAATAATATATTTCTTCTCACAAAAATTTTAATAGAGAAAAATATAAACAAAAATATACAAATCAACATATTAGTCCATAACATGATATTCAAATTATAATTTGTTTAATATATTACAATAATTCGTAACATAAGAGAGAGAGAGAGAGAGAGAGAGAGAGAGAGAGAGAGAGAGATTCGAATTATAATCTATTTAATCCCTTATAATTAATTATAATTCAATCACAATATTTTTCTCTAAGTAGCGATTCACAGCATCTTTAATAAAAGAGAAGATATAAATAATAGTCAAAACTGATATCGCTTACAGCGAATTTTGTACGAGAAACATACATATTTCGAATATTTTTACGCGATATATTCGTGTCTGTTGATTTATGCAATATAGAATTGTTTTTCTCTCTACACTTTGTTTAAACGTTTCTAAAATCTAACGAATTTATATCTAGATGAACATATAAAATATATATAACAACACATACATAACACTTATAATATTTACATAGAAAAAAACATTTTTATTAAAATATCTACAAATCTATACAGATCCGAATATAATTTTGTTAGAATTATCAAAATAATTATGTACGATGTTCATCAAATTATTTGCTAAAGTAAATAAAATTTTTGCAATATTATCATCATACTTAAGTGTCCTATACTATTAATAATTTTAATAGTCCAAGATTATTTTCAAATATCTATACCTGACTAAATTTTTAGATACTTCAGCAGGATTGTTTTTTCTATGTAAATAAATTATAAAAAAGTAATATTTAAATATTACTTACGTTTGAATTTATATACAGAATTTTCCTGACTCGCTGATACGATCGAAAAGAGGATCATTAAAAATTATTATTAAGACAAATTCGACAATTTACATCGCATGAATAAACATATTATCAAGTTGCTGATTTTCAAACTTTTTTTTTTAAATTATGCTCTGTATGCAAATATTTTATTTTTTATCTTCGATCTTTTTTTAAGAAAAAAAAAGAGAGAGAATAATTATAATCTTTTCGGTCGTATCACCGGTTCGGAAGCACCCTGTACAAAACATACGTGCTGGATCTTTAATCTTTATGAATATGCAGAAATGTGTAAAAATATATTGTATAAAATGTGCGCAAGCAATTTTGTATTAAATAAATAAAAAAATTGTTGCGCATATTCTATACAGAATAAGAACGCGTACGAAGAGAGCAGCATATATCCCCGATCCGGGATGTAAGACTTACGTATGAGTAGCTTGGTATCCAGAATGATTTCGTTGTTGGACCTCTCCTCTGCACGCAAGGCTTCCTCTTGTAAATCTATCCAACGAGAAACGCACACTCTACCATTCGAGATGGCTCGGCTTGCCCCGACAACGAGATTTTAGAGATTTTAACACTTTTATCAGACTCGCGCGATTCACCTTTTCACGGTGGAGTAAAAATGGAGTGCGCGGAGCATTCAACAACGGAACCAAACGGCGAGGCTCTTTACCGCAATCGGGCGGGACAAGTCGCGATACTGTACCGACGACGATTTCGATTCATCAAAATTCGTGAAAATTCGTCCGAGAGGATCGATACGTTAGGAACGGATTCACTTCCTTTCTTATTCTTCGCTCTTCCTTGTTTCCCTGTCCGTCAAACTGCAGGTAGATAGGTTCGAGCGAAGACCGCTGTAAATCACGAAGAAGGATTCCCGTAAAAAGTCCTTGACCTAACCCAGGCTCTCCTCCTGTGCCTCTTCGATCTCTGTTGTCCTCGAACTTCATTCATCAGTATTTCCATGGACTTCATGGACCAATAACACTCGAAGCTCCGTTTCGGAATGGCTCGTTCACCGGATGACCTACTTCCTTCTTTTCTTCGATATGCATGAACTTCCGTTTCGTCGGTAATTTTGCTTTTAGCGTAGCTAATTCAACTTTGTTTTTTCTCCCTATCTTAGTTTTCACAGCTCAAAAGCTCAAAGAGAATATAATAAATCACTGATATAACTTGATATCGTTAAATTAAAATCATGGATAAACGTCGACTTTGATGAATCGGATTCAAGAGGATCCTTGTCTCTGTCTTGAATTCTCGACACATACCATATATATATATATATCACACTAGTCCGTCATGACAATCGCTCCACGCGAAAATCGCGACCGATGAAAATCACGCGAAATCCTATTCACGTGTCCACTGTCACAAGAACATTCCCCAGGGAAATAATTCGCGAAAGTGTTCCTTCCGCGACACGCGGCAATCGTCGTGTTCGTCGATGTTCGTGGTGAAGGAGAGCTCGTACACCACAGAGAGCGTACACCACGGGCTCTGGATGCCCTTTCGGTGTCACGCGGAAAAGACACAGGCGCCTCACCGGCGATTCACCGTTCAACGTGGTGAACGAGAGCTCGACTCTAAGTCCCGAAAGTAGACCAAGTAGAAACGTGCTGTCTGGCTCGTAAGCCCTTACTGTAGTGGGCCTTATGATACGAACCGACAGGGACCGAGAGGCCTCGATACAACTATCCGGGAGGACGGAGGACCCCCCACTCATCGCCGCGTGTTTGTTCCTCCCGCTCCGTTCGCACTCTGCCAGTCGCGCTGCTGCTCTTCTTCCGCTATTTACCGACGTGCTTTCCACCACCCTATACCGCACTCCCGTGCTACCCTGTTCGTCATTCCATCTCCTCGTATCCGCGATACTGTCATATGGACCGATCTTGGTAACGGTGTCTCATTGGGTAGCTTGGGTAGCTTCCCTGTTACCAGATTATTTTGGGGTCGGCCCACTACAAGTTCCTCAATTTGTATTAATTATTACTAATGACGATCCATTACTTCTTATCGTAATAGGAATCATTCGAATCATAGGGAAACATGTAACTCAAAAAATATATTATTAAAGAGCTATTGAATTATCAGTATCAGTTGAGTATACTCATCGAATTAGAATTTAGAATTATAATTAATTTCATAACGAAAGAAATATAAATTTTGGAAATGCCTCTCTAACTTCACTCCACTAATAAATTCGATAAAAAAATATAAATTTAAAGAAATTTAAAGAAAAAAAATATAAATTTTTGAAATATTTCTTTATTATTGTTGCTTCAAATTTGTTTAGTAAATAATAATTGCCTATCAAACATCAAATGAATTATATCAGATAAATTTTTAAAAATAATAAAATATATTTTATTACACATTTAAATTTCATTTTATGTAATTAAAAAATTTTTAATTTGCAATTTAGGATTAAGGATTATATGTACGTCGTATATATATGTATGTCGTATATCGAAAAATATTAAAAAAATTACATAAACTATTTTATTATTTTTTTTAAATATTTATATAAAAACTTAACACAAGCTCTCTTTCAAATTTTAATAATTTTTTACTAAAATTTTTTGCAAGCAAAACATCTTTAAATATATCATCTGTGTAAAAGAGCTCATTGTAGCACGTAACATATAATTAACAACGACATTTTTAAGTTTTAATATCTTTTTATTTTGGCCATTCGACTGGCAGAACTTTGTTCACAGCAGCGGAATTATTGGGTCGAAAAAATAAGGACGGCTCGCAATGACGATTCGAGCGAATCGATTCGCTTTCGACGGAAGTTTCCTCGTCATTTTTAAACGTTGTTTCACGTTATTATTAACGACGACAAACGGAGGAGAACGCTAAGATTAAAATTCAAACGCAAGAAAAATGAGGCGCGCAATCCGAGGCGCTGTTTTCGTAAAGCGATGCAACATGAACATGTGAATGTAAATGTAACGTCGTGAATACATATTGACCAACGAAGAATTCGTTCTCCCGGCGGCGCGTTCGCGTTTTGAGTTTAATTGGCAGAAACGAGATTTCGAAATGTTACACAGTTACCTTCACTAATAACGCCGTGCGATGAGAAGGAGAGGGGCGATTAGCGAAGAAAGATAATGTGAATAAGCAGCAAGCCGCAGCGGGCGGCGAATGGAACACGCCTTAGATAAGATAAATGGTGGATGCCGAAAATTATTGCATCTTTATCGATGTATCACGTTAAGATCACATTAAGAATAGATTAAACTAATGTTTAAGGCATTTTAAGATATTCCAAAATCTTTTTGTCGAAAATTTTATTCGATAACGTGTTTGTCGTTTATAATGGATAAGGGACCAATCAAAAATATTTGTTTAAAGGTTTGGAATCAACAAATAAAATTTCTCTCGAAAATAGATATGTGTGTGGTCTAAGAAAGTATTGCATAAAAAAATAAGTTTATAAACTGATTTATTTCGTGCGCTTATACGGACAGACATTGATATTTATAATTATAAATAAAAAAAATAACTTGCAATGAATCAATTAGTATAATTACTAATGAAAATTAATTATTAATAATATTCCAACCCCTCTCTCTCTCTCTCTCTCTCTCTCTCTCTCTCTCTCTCTCTCTCTCTCTCTCTCTCTCTCTGTCGATATAAATTTACGTACGTGAAATAAATTAAAATTTAATTTCGGCCAAAATGCAGTGGCTAATTTAAGGCATACTGCATTTTTTAAAATAAATTTTTAGGTGTATTTCTCTGCGGAATTTGGTTTCTAAGAAACACGTTCACACGTTGCACGTAAATGACTGAGGTCACTTTGTGGATCATCTAGTACAGTATATTTTTCTATACGAAAGGACTGAAGAGGTCTCAAATAAAGGGATGTTCGTACGCTTTCAGCACATACCTCGTCATGGTCTCTTATCGCAGTCATTGAACGCGCGAGCGCGGATCACTCGCGCCGAGGCGCGTTGCGTATGATGCATGCAGTTAATTATATTCTTTTCGCCATTCGCGCGCTTGCTCGCTCGCACACTCTCTCTCTCTCTCTCTCTCTCTCTCTCTCTCTCTCTCTCTCTCTCTCTCTCGTTACTTTGTTTACGAGTGGAGTAAGTCGATTTTGCCCAAGACACATCACGCATTCCTTCGCTATTTCGCGAATTTAACACGTTCGTTCATTATCAGTCCTATTTCCCGTAGCCATTAACGATACACATGGGAGAAATAAATCTAAGATGGTATTAATTGTAATTTCGCTCCTCTTTTATAGCTCCTCTTCTTTACATAATTCTATTACATAATTTTTATTATGTAGTGTTATATTAGAATCTAAATGATTATATGAATCCACAATTGTTTCCTCCGCGGTTAATCAAATTTACAACCTATTTATCAAATGTATTCCTACGAAACGAATAGGTTTACATAAATGATAGCGTGAACGAATATAATTTTTGCATAAATATAAATTTATATTTATAACAATGCATAATTAATTTATTGTGATATATTATTATTTCTTTCTTTAGCAGAAATCTTAAAGAATTTTAGCAAGCAACATTCTATGTTAAGTAAGTATGTTAACCGGTTACGCTTATAAAGACCTTATCTATAACAGATGTGTTGAATAGCTATTCGGTGACCGAGATACCTGAGATACCTAAAATATGCAATTCCTATTGACCCTTTCTGCAGTGTCCCATAAAAAAAACTTCTGTTATGTCCCTACTGCCCTGGAAGACGAATCGTTTTACAGTTACTTTGTTAGCCTATTTTGCGTCTTACTCAGGAACGAACAGGAAAAGTAAAGATCGTTCAAATTTTTTTGAAAAAAAAAAATGAAAAAAACGAAACGAAATGAAAAAGAAAAATGAAAAGAAACATTTTAGGCCAATTCTCGGCAAGCAGGATCCTGCTAAATTTTTATGAAATAAATTTTTTTTAAAATAAATTTAAATAATAATATCACCATAACTACTTAGTGTCACTTAGTTTAACAGATTTTCAACGTAGTGGTTCTATAATAATTTGAAAATCAAATTTTTAATATCGATTAAAATCTCTTTTTATTATTCCCATGGGAATAAAAAAATTTATGTTTAAAATAGAGGAAATGTGGAAAATGCAAAATCGAAGGAAATTTTTTCTGAAAAACATTATATAAAATCTCGGAAAATTCTCGGAAAACATTCACGTACAAAATGTCCGCGTATATATCCGCGTCAGAACATTTCTCGAAAAATTTGCTAAAGGATGAAGAAAAAGAGCGTATTAGTGAATTCGTTAACCCGTTACCGATGTCGCAACAGCGGCAGAATAACGGGCGCGCTCGCCGCGTATCGCAATCATTTGCGTCACGCTAATTGTTGTATAACTTTCGGTTTGGCCGTCGATGCCGCCACCCTAAGATCGCGGCGGAAGTATTAGTACGGACGCTCTCCCACTTCTTTTTACATTTTCTTTCTTTTTTCTTTTATTTTCTTTTCTTGACGCTATGAAAACGCGATGAATTACACGTGCGTGTACCGAATGGCGGTCGCGCTTCGAAGAGGGTCCTCTTTCCGACTATCCGAAGAAGCGAAGCCCCACTTCTGACGAAACAGTCGGTTACACTTTCGTTGCTGCGACTAGTGGTACCACTCGACCACCTTCTTCCTACGTGAGAATTGACGGAAGCAGACAGACCACTTCGCCACGCATTACTGTATCCGATATATTAAAAAAAAAAAATTGAACATCCTATCTTGCAGATAAACAGAAATATGTAAAATTATTTGTTAATGATAATGCTATGATAATGAATTTTTATCTACTTAAATAATCTAGTGAATTACTTTGTATACTTTGTCGAAACCTTGATTCAAGAAATTTTAGTTTCGTCTTATTGTTAAAAGTTTAATATTGACGAATAGCTATTGATAATGATATAAAAATCTATATAGATATACGTAAGCGAACGATGATAGAATAATAATATTGAATTTCTAAAGTTTGAGAAATACATACGTCATTAGAAATGCAAATGGAATAAATGCAAACAGAAATTTTTATTTGCACTTTGTATATCTGTATCTAATCAAATTTTTAGATTTGCCAACAAAATTATGTACCAATATATATTTTCTTTCATTTGAAAATATTAAAAACTATGTTATTTTGTTTACAGTTTAATTTTTTAATAATTCAAAATATATATTTCATATTCCAAATAATATAAATATAAAAAGTAATATAAAAAATATGTTCTTTTTTAAATTTCAACTTTGCTTGTGCAGCCGATACTATTATTGTACATCCTTGACTGTTAAGTGTGAAAATTATCCTATGGAGAAAAGACTATGTGTGAAATTATTCGAAAAATGCTTTCATCCGTTATATGGATTTCGTAACATCAGCTAAAAAGCTGACATTACATGGACTTGCGTATGTCCAGACCTATTATGGTACATATTTGCTACAGATGTTGAGATGTTTCATGGACATTGAAAATGAATATAATACTCATATCTAAGATGCTTAATTGTTTCTTTTTTTCAAGGTGCTTACAGAGAACTTATTGTGACTCGATATATAATATCTTCTAGAATGCTTGATAAACAGCAAGGCTCTATAACGATGTTTGTTAATCGTATGGATGTTTAGATTTTTAATTAATTTTTTTATTTGCCAATAGTGATTAATGAAATCATGACTGTCTTCAATCAAAATTTGCTTAACTTTATTTACTATAAACTTATTAATAAAAATATCTTTCTCTAGTACAAAAAAATAATTATTCTAACTTTTAAATTTGTAACCTCTAATCTTTCGAAAAATATCAAATTATACACACATATACGCGCGCGCGCGCATGAAAGAATTTTTCGAATAGTTTCACACATAGTCTTTTCTCCATGGGATAATTTTCACACTTAACAATCAAGGATGTACAATAGTATCGGCTGCACAAGCAAAGTGAAATTTAAAAAAGAACATATTTTTTATATTACTTTTTATATTTATATTATTTGGAATATGAAATATATGTAACATAATTTATAATTGATTTATTATTACACACAAAAATTGAAAAAAGATTGATCGATCATAAAAAGCATGGCGGTTAAAAATTTAAACAATAGAAAATTTTTAAATTATAGATAAATCTAGCCATATAATTTTTCAAACAAAATATACGTAAATGTTAAATAATAATACATATTACCATTCTACTATCTTAGACATCAGCAAACTCAAACAGTTTTTGTCATAAATACTTGTTTTGAAAGATCTTGTAACAATGACGGCTCTATTTTAGATCTATTTTCTCTCCTTTTAGAATATTGCTTAAATAAAGTTCATAGAATTCTTTAAGGTCAATGATATTGAATTGAAGAATCTTTTAGAATAACCATCTTGTGTTGATTGTTCTATCATATGATATATGAAGATTCAAAGTTTCAATATTTTCAATATTTTTTCTGTTTAAACTGAACTGAAAGTTGAATTTATAATGAAGTTGAATTTATAATAAATTTGCAAAATATGCCTGTTTATAAGTTTTGCTTTCATAATTTGTAGTAATTCAAAGTTACATTATTTACGATTCATCGTACTTGAAGAATATCGGGTGCAACCTTCGGCGATTAAATGGCAATTAACGCGCGCGTTCAAGGTACAGACAATAAAAGTCGCTGAGGCTAAACAAATTCCGAGTCGCTCATCGTGTTTTCTCGATCTGTAAATATATATTGTCCGCGTTAAATTAACTTTTCTTTACGCGCCCGTATTTTATGATCACGTTGATTCGTTATTCATCGCAAAGCGCTGCATTTCGCCCGGGAAATTAGGAAGTATAATTATAAATGCGGGAGAACAACATGGCGCTTTCATTACCGTGGCGGCAGTTGTGCGTTCTTTTTATTTTGCGACCATGTTCGTTAAATAGAATGTAAAAGAAGTAATTGCTTGTATAAGTAATTTAAGGAGTAAGCACGATAGATAATTGTTCTAATTGTTCTTGCTTGCATCTCTGAAGGTTTACTGTATGGTTAATGATAGGAATATCGACAAAATAAAATCGGAATGTCTACAGTGTTTAATGAAATTTTTCATTAAATTTCGATTTTCATTAAATATTATTAAAATATAAATAAATTAAATATAATTATATAGTTAATGAAATAAAATAAGGAATAGATAAGGAATAGATTCATGAAATAAAAAGAAGCTAACTCTCTGTTAAAAAAAACTAAATGTTTTTGGAATATGACTAATTTTCATCCTCATTATTTAAGAATTTTTGAAAGATTTCTGATTATCTACTAGCTATAAAAATGATTCCAATTCTATGACAGAAAATCGGGTAAAAAAAATTAAGAGATAAAGGGGATTAAGATAAAGGGGACCTCTAATAAATCTTAATTTTGACATATATTGTCAAGATCATTATCTGAATAAGTTCGGATTTATTGTCTAATAAAAAATTATTGACAAAGTAGCTCGCATAAATCTCGTGTATTATATATCGTGTATTATATGCCATATTTCATGAATTATATCAATATGTATACATTCTGCATTTATATATTTATGTGTTATGTGTCAAAATCATTTGAATTCTATTGAAAATAAAAACATATATCAAGATCAAAATCATTGCAGGTGCTTTTTCCTGTCTTCGTCATTTTTATCCACACAAGCTGTCCATATAAGCTGAGGTTGATAAATAATCGGATGTCAAAATATTAAAATAGATATAAATATTATGATTCAAATTTCTTTCGGGTGAGTGAAACATTGAAATTATGGTTATCTTTAAAATTAAACAAAGATATCTTTTTGACGCGTTTCTAATATAATAGATAAAACCAAAGTCCGAAACAGCAGGTGGTCTAACTCGTCGAAAAAAAAGGTTTACGTGCTTTTGAAATGACTAAGACTTGTTTCTGATGAATGAATTTCCCATGTTTTTGAAATAAAAATCTGTGACAAAAATTTTGAACACATCTATAAATTATTTTTTATATAAATGTTCACTTATTTTATCTAATCAAGAAATACGTAAATGAAATAAAGTAATATTGCACTAAAAATACTATTAGTGATTTAATATGTTGTTAAAAAAGTTAAGAATAATTTTTAAAAATCTTTGTTTTAATGCTAAAACATTCAAATTCCTTAAAATAAGACATACATTCCTTTCTGTAAAATAAATAGAATGCCATCTTTTAGATATTTCAATTTTTTAGAAATATGTAGCAAAACAATGGAAAAAAATAAATATCTATACTGAAGAAAATAAAGACATATTTTTATAGTTTTGATTGAAAAACAGAGAGTCATTACACTTGTAAAGATAATATTCTTTTTTATTTTAAATATGAAAATGTGCATATTATATCATAGATTATCTTTGTTATAAATACAACAATTTTGTTATAAATTTTAATAAATTTGTTATAAATAATTTCCGGTCACTTTGGAAATAACTAATTGTAAAATCGTTAATATTATTCTATTATAAGGTCATTATTATTATTTATGGCATTCCTATAAAAAAAATTTTTTTTTTTTATAACAATATCGTATAACGTAGTTCAGGAAAAGCAAATTAGGGTTTTAAATAATCAGAAATGTTTGAAATTTATTAACTTAAATTTATTATCTTTTTTTTTTTATAATTGCTGCTTACTGCAAATTCTTCAGTAACCATCCTTTAAAAATGTTTGCTTCGCGAACATCACTACTGCAATATTAACACAATGGGACATCTTAGTACTTACTATTAGGTAGAAATAAATTTAACAGGTTTTTTGATCCCATTCTGAAACGAATTGGCATCGTGGGTGGTAGTTATAATAAGTGCAAATAGTGATTCTTCAATAGGTTAACCTGCGGTTCCCAATACGACCATCAAACACATCTCGTTTTCTCTTTTACGAGTACCTGCAAGATGGAATTGATTATTAGAGCATTATTTAAGGACAAATTTTTGAAAAATTGAGATGATAAATTTGAAGTAAAAGAAAATAAATTGTTTAGAGCAATAAAACACATCGAAACTTGTATAAGCTAAATTACATAAAAAAATATAAGATAAAAACTTGATGTTTTCTTAAAAACACTTATTTAATTTGATGTATCATCCAGGAAAAAATGAAGAAATTGCACATTTTATTGCGCAGAAATTTGAAAAATATTTTTATAAAATAAAATATATATAGCGAAGAACTTGAAAAAATATGTAGATTACGATCGATGTCCACTGTCAGATGTCCTCTCAGATTTTAAAATTGCTGCACAGGAAAGAACTAAGATTTAGGAATAAAAGAGGAAAAAAGTGTGTCGAATAGTCATAAATCCTGTAACATCAATGTTTAAGGTACCGCTAGCTACCCGTGTCTTGAACGAAGGGTTTTATTTATGTAGGTTTTATTGCTCTACGTGCCATTTTCCGCCCTTCTAATCCGTGCTAATAGGTGTGGAAACTTGCCATAAGTCTCTTAACGGTAATAACGTCAAAGTTAATGACTTCCACGAGAGAATAGAGACGAACTGTCCGAAAAGACTGTAATAAGTCTTAACCAATTAAACTTAGGACGTTTTGTATAGTCACCATAATATATAATGTATTTACACAATCATGAAACAATATTTATATTAAAATCACCGGTATGTATAAAGCGTAATTTATTTGCTTTCTGAGCAGACGATACGCTCCCCTACATTCTCTTGCGGCATAGCGAATGCACACGCGATTGCGTATCAAAATTCGAGAGATAGTTATCGACAGGTTGCTAATTGAAAAAAAAAGTGGGTGGTAGCCTCTCCGGCCTTGCCAAGGACATGTTTGCCGCGTTTCTCAGCGAAGAAGTCGGCGTGATCAAATCGTTCATCGAAGCAGCGCAAGTGAGACTTCTCTGAATCCAATTCTGTCGCTTACGAATTAGAGAGGAGAAGAATATAAGATATTTCATTTCTGCTTCTTGTCTCATTGACGGCACTGACAATTATATTACTTTTACTCGAGAGGTTAATTATTATTTTATATATTTCTCGATTCAATCTCTTTTTTATACACATTCTGTCCGCAGCAATTTTGCAATCTTCACGAATATAGAGTCCTTCCCACATCCACATTCTTCGTATCTCGAAGAGATGCGATGCAGAGAGGTCGATTTGCACACGTATACGAAACACGGTCGTTACTGACAAAGACTTACAAAGAAATTTATTGGAGTTGCCGTTACACACGTTTCGTAGCCACACCTGAGCAGCGCGGCTCGCTAGTTGTTACATAAATATGCGCGCGTATTGCTGCCTTTTTTAACAATCCGTTTCGTAATTGTTTATCACCCCGAAACGGCCGGTGAACGGTCTACCGCGTAATAAGACGCACAAGAGCAATTTAAGAAGCGTGCACCACATGTGCACGTGATAAAAGATCACGTTACGTTCCCTCAATCCCTAAAATTTGATAATCAATTAAAATAATTTTATTATTAAGTGAGAATATCTTATTCTTGTAAGATCTATAAGAGCTCTATTTGTATTAGTTATATTGAAAATTATTCCTAACATTTATGAACATAGACAATATGACAATAGTAATATAAATAAATAATTAAAAATTTATTTAGGGTAATATTTTTTATAAGATATAAATTTATAAGATATAAACATATTTCTGTAAGGGATAATCGATATCACTAAATTGATTATCAATGAATCAGAAAAAATATACAGTTTCTGGTTTTGACTAGTTACCTCACAAATCTATTAATGATGGTACGTAGTTAGTTTCATAAACAAATGAATTTATGAATAAACTATCGAATTTATATACATAAATGTAAAAATAATTATTAGGCACCAAGATTCAGTTGCAATAAAATAAAAATACTGTTCTTATATATCTTTATTATATATTCAAAATTATTTCGTGACAATGGCATTCAATTTTCAAAAAAGAAGCGATTAGCATCTTTATTTTTTTTTTTTTTTTAGTTAACTCTAAGTGTCTTTGCAATGAAAATCATCACATTTTTCTATAAATTATATTATATTTCTTCCAGATTTAAATAAAGAATAAGATTTTATTCTTATATAGATTTTATTCTTTATTCTTAATAAGATTTTTCTTCCCGCTCTGCATTCTTGAAGGAACTCTTAGATTTCCCATATAATTTTAATGGATTGCCTTTTTTTCTCGAGAAAGAGTAACGCGTGTTTAATTTAATTAATTCTAAAATTCGGTTAAATATATCCCAAATAATCTTAGTATTTAAAATTCTTTACTCACGACATTATTATCGACACATAAATATTTTTGTTACGCGAAATAATTTGGGAGCAGTATTTTTCCTTTCCGGACGACTGTCGCGGTGACGCGATGACAAGCGGTACACGTGGACCTGGAAAAGGAGCAAGTAAGCCGCGCTGATGGTACTACGCGAACGGGACGGACATCTGTGGCTGCGTTACGTAGAGGAAGTCACGCGGCCCTCGAGACTCCGAAAAAATGAGGACATTCCGAAGAGCGTAGGGTCTCACTCGTGCTCCCGAACGAGAGGTTCCGGATTCAAGTGTAACGAGGGGGGAAGCTTCGCATAGTCGCGTGGACGGACGTGGTTTCGGCAGGTAAGCGTAGGCAGGTACGCAAGGGGGAAGGGGGAAAGGAGAGGCCAAAGGCCCTATTTTCGAAAGCGGTAACTAGGTAAACGCTCGTTGTCAATTATGTAGCGCTCGATGAAAAAGATGTGACACAGTTTCGGGGCCCGCGGTCGGCCGCGATCGAAGAAGCGGATGACTGGCTTAATTCTGCTATGCGTGGCTACTTGAGACACCGCGGCGCGCGGATCTCGTAGAAATGGACCGTAGTGGAGTCGCTCGTTGCTTTACTCGTAAAATCTTTTTACCGAGAACCGTGTTGGGCGGGAAAAACTACGCCCCAGTTACGTTGCTGGAAAGAAACGCAGCGATGACTCGGCCGTCTAATTATCCTGACGTTACCGAGTTGTGAATTTTTAATGCCTCGCCCGAGTAACAACGGGAAAGGGAGAGGGGCGAAGAGAAGAGAGGAAGGCTCCGCTCTTTTTCGTATGTACAAATTTCTTACCCATTCCGGAAACGTATACCTGGGTCGGAAACGCGAAACGTCGTAAGCGTATATTTACCGCGTGGAGCCTGTCCTTTTTGGGGCATTAAAAGATACGTTTAAAGGAAGATGAATGGCCAAAGATCGGAAACGTGAAATAAATTTCTTCTACATTTTTTTTCCATTCTCCAAGTTGATTGAGGTTGATTATCTAGTACGCGAAATATCTCAGGGACCATGGCAATTTATCGCTAAAAGAAAAGTCGAAAGTGACGGAACTCTTTTATATGTATTGCGTATAAGATTCACCAATATCTTTAATTCTAAAGAGAAGTAGTAGAGAAGTATCTGCCATTATTTATTCGTCTTAAGTCGACGACACGAGAGCCGTCGCGAGAGAGGAAAAACGAGAGGAACTCGGAGTGTAATGATGCCGCGATGTCCAATGTACACAACGCTATCGCGCGAGTGCGCCGTTGTAAAATAACGGAGTGCGCCGTTGTAAAATAACGGAGTGCGATAGATGAAAAGTGAAAAGTATCACGGCCTCCCCCACGTCCTAATTCGCACCGTCGCCAACCGTCGCTTTTATTCCAGTAGCGACCAGCGAAGCTCGCTAAATCCATTCGGCTTCTTCTTCCCAGCCGACGCTTCTTCCTAGTCGCGGCCGGGCCAATTGGAGCAAGAAGAGTAATACCGAGCAATTCCGACGGCGTCGGCGCGGAAACGCGAGAACGAAACGCGAGAATGAGGAGAAGAGAAAGATCGCTAGATCACAGAATCTAATCGTTTTATCCGAAACCAAGAGTGGATCGCGTTCGTCACGTGGCGACTGATAACGAGACGTTTTGTACATTTTTAGTATATCTAAGATAGTATATCTGGTAAATTGTCATCTTATTTCCATTATTTAAGTATTATCTTATCTTGTATTTTCTTCTCTATTATTAAATTTATTTATTATATTTAAGTATTTATCTTATCTGAAAATTTCCTTAAAGATTTATTAAAAATTAAAGATTCATTTAAAAATTTGTTTATCTATTTCGATATCTTGGCCAGATATCATAGTTATTAAAAAGTAATTTATTACATTTATTATATTTTTTCATTTTTTATTATTGTTATTTGTTCATTATTTCTTCATTAATTTGCTTTTTTGATGTATGATATATCTAATCAATAAAAAGCGGATCTATCGTTCCGCTTGTTTAAAATATGTATTTCGAAATGGTCGATCGATGATAATAATTTTACCCTCTTTCGGCACCGTTCGAGTTTTGACAATGAAACTATTCATCCTGTTTCCTTTTTCCTCTTACCGCTTCCTTACCAACGATCTTTCGTGCACCGTCGAGCGATCCTTCTCTCTCGCGGCCTCGCAGCTCTAATCTAAAAAAAGTCGAGCGAATTCTCTCCTCTGCCACCTCCCTTCCAGTTACCACCCGTCGCAGGGCCGCCGTCACTCTTCCGGTTTTGTCCTGTTTAACAAGTGGGCCAATCGAGATGGAGAGTAAATTGCGAGACGAGCCAGCTCGTGCGTGCTCGTGCCGAAGGAGACACCGCGCGCGTGTTACGCGCGCATTTCTGTCCCTCTGCTATTGACATGGCGACGTGGCCGAAAGATGATCTCTTATTATCGGTTAAATTCGCGAATCTCTCTCGTTGTCGTTCCATTTCAACTTTGAGCGCAACACGGCGTTTCCGCCGGAGAGGCGGTCGTAAAACGTATCGCTTAAACATGATTTATGGCAATAATGATGGATATTACTCAAATAAGAATAATTTGATCGATATCCTAATGTTTTGTGTTACAAGTTTAACACAGCAATGTCATGGACTTATTTTTTCCACGCTAACCCAATCTAACGCGAACCGTTATTGCTGAAACTTCTTTATTCGACGGTGTCGATAGAATAAGATGTGTCTGTTTGTACACATGCGAATATTTTTAGATAATATTTCGCCAATTATTCGGATCGTGTCCTATTTAAAAGCTCATTAAATCTACGGCATCATTGATATGTTTATAGTCCTAAATAGAAAACTCTGCGACACATGCGAGAACCTGTCGTAACTTTCACTGCGATGATAGAGTAGTCACTGCCCATTCGCATTCATGACGATAACTATATAGTTGATAATAAAAACGATTCTAGAATATCAAAATGTCAGGCAACTTACTGCGCGCGCACGTGTGCAGTATATGAATGTACGTGTGTGTGTGTGTGTGTGTGTGTGTGTGTGTGTGTGTGTGTGTGTGTGTGTGTGTGTGTGTAAGATGCCCGAGACAATGTCAAAACTTGAAATTATTTTAATTATCGATGGCTCGATTATAAAGAAATCGCAAAACTCATCGCTTTTTAATATTAAATGCATAAATTAATGATAGAAAAATAGAATATAGTAGACATTAAACTGCGAGATTAAATCGTTGAAATCACCGAGACAAAGATGCGCGCTTAGAGATTTCAACGCTCGCACGTGTTGGAGATTTCAACGTTGGCACATCTGTCGGAGTGGATGCTCCACGATTTATAACATCTTCAGCATCTTAAGAGTTTTTCAATCAGAAACGAATAAATAAGGAAAGAAATATATTGTAAACAAGAATGTTTTCATCTAGAAATAATCACTTTTACCGATGTATCATTAAAATAATAGATATTAAACTTTCTGCCTAGTTTAAATACGTTATTGAAGCTAGAAATAGTAAATTTGATAAGTGGATGAAACGTTATCTTTTAAAAATTTACTTTGTAACAATGTTAAATAAATTATTAAGATTACCGTAAAATTATATTTAGTTACGAATTAGGGCACATTTAATATAAGTCATCAGAAGAAATGATAAAAAATGATATTGATTTTATCATTAGAGAATGATTGCATTGTCTCATTTACCCAAGAGTCTATAAAATATTCCGACTGATTCGAGATCTGCTGGCTCGTAACGAGACGTTATACGCTTAAAAAGATGCGGTTCGCGTTGCGAGCAGGGACGTCGATGATACGCTTCGCTAATCTCGAGGCTCCATTAAGACCGGTCGCGGACCGAGCGTGCTGTCGGTGCGTCGATCGATTGAAATTGATGAAAATTGCAACTTTTCGATGCGAGAACGCTGCATTTGGATGCGTTATCTCTGCGCATTGCGTCGCGGTATGTATGGACAAGTGCGGCAAGTGCGGCGACAACGGAACGGCGAATATAGCAAGCATAGTATAACATAGGTAAGTGTGCTTGTGGGTCAGTGGCACAAGAGCTGTTTGCCACCATCGCAGGCACAATGAACAGCCGCCGCCGCCGCCGCCGCCGCCGCCGCCGCCGCCGCCGACGCTGCCGCCGGGCTTTGCCCGGTTGTGTGCGCTCAAGTAAAATCGTACTTACGTTATATAGATCGGAGCACCGGAGCACAGATACCATTGTTCTTGAACTTATGCGCTCACGCATGAACGTTCTATGCACGACAGGCAATCGGATGTAATATCCACATCGCGGCGAGGAGGCGTCGACGCAGCGATGTGGATGTCCATTTGTATCGAGGTATCACAGGATATGCGCGTTGTTCCATTGTATCCAATGAAGTCTTCCGGCGAGATTAGCGTTCGCCTAACACAATTTCTGTCAATAATGATAAATTGCTGGAAACCCACGTGCGTGTATTTATCTATGCGCGCACGTTCGGGGTTAAATTATTTTTCATCTCAACAAATAATCTCTAATAGTAATGCAAAAAATTTCAATTGTAGAATAAATTTATTAAATATTATAAAATTATAAAATAATTTTTAAAATTTATTTGTCTTAATTTTATTTGACTTTGAGTCGATGTATTGCAAATTCATTCGAAAATAATGGCACATAATTATCAATACGAGTTTAATTTAAATTTATGTAAATAAATTTAAAAATAACAAGATTATTAGGCGCCTCCTGTCTCACCAGCATTCCATTCCGTTGTTAATTTTATTTCGTGATTTATCATCAATTCGGTAGTGAGGTGTTTTGCTAGAAATTGATAAAGAACATGATTAGGAACACTAGTCTATTATTATATTAAACGTTTAAATGTTAAATCCCACCCGCTCACGCGCGTCAAATATATAACAAAAATGGATTTGTGCGCAATAAAGTGGAATTGTTTTATAAGAACTCGTCTGGCCTTTAGCGGAAGCACACAATGCTGCAGCGACTGCTTCGTGAGTTCATTGCACCCTTTTGCGACATTTTATAATTACGACCGTCACCGCCGTTACGTTCTGCGAACACCGTGCAAAAATGCGCGATATCATTGGGGAACATTCGACACACCGCGCTGAACGGAGTTGCCCAATAATACAGTTCCGTAGACATGACGATTTCTGCCAACACGCTTGACCCATGCAACGATTTAAACGATTGTGTATTTCGGCAGAATTGCAAAATCTCGGGAACGTATTGACCGAGGAACGTATTTTTCTGATGTAATCTTGCAGTTTGAATAATTATAATGCAATGTAATTTAATTGCAAATTAGTTGGAATGACTTATTATTACATATATTCCTACATTATTTTGTAAATTGCGTTTCACAAGTATCGGTGTCGTCATCTCTTCAAGAAATTTCAAAAAAATAACGTATTGATTTAATGAAAAAACTCGCTTTCAGGACTCACTTAGAAATGTCTTAGGAATCTTCGCCTCTTCGATAAGATAACATAGAATGGAACGTAAGAGTAAAAAAAACGAGAAAGGGTTCATTTCATATTTGTCGTTTCAACAGAATATTATACAGTTATGATGTTACGACATTCTAACTGTCTCACTTGGGATTTCGGATATTCAGAAGCGACGAGGTCAGATACGTGTGTACACGTATACGTGGTACCTGTATGTCGGGACCTACACCTTGACATTCGACCGACGAACAGAGGAAATCGTGTCAAACGTACCGCGCTCGTGACTTCCCCGACCTAAATTCGGCCGAAAATACGACAGGATCGAAAACTTCTGCTAACTAGTTGGCAGATTAAATTGCAGAGGCACAGAATCTGATTTGCTTAATTTCACATAGACAAGAATTCATCATTTGACAGAAATTTAATTTAAGATCTCTCAAAAATATCTAACATATCACAAATTAAGAATCTGCATGTCGTGTACGTATGCGTATCTGTAAATATATCCTTTCACTTAGAAGACCACACGCGTGCTTGCTACTCAGAGAAATTTTTATGAACGATTAACCGAGATGAAAAATAATCGTCGCCAAGAATGTCTGGTCAAAAGTGAAGTGAAAGCTGATTTAATTTGATTTATCGGAGGTCATATCGGAGGTTTTTCGTTTCCTGCGATTGATCGGAAATTAATCAAGACACGAAAATCACGCAAGATATCTCAAGAAATATCGCAAAATTCAAATGTGGATCTTGTTAAATGCGATTTTGTTAAATGCGAGCATTTTCCTTATCTTTTGCAAAGGCACTATATGCATATGTAACAAGCTGCTGTTTACGTGGAACTCACTTTTACTCAGGCGTGAAAACGAACTCACGTGAGGACTCCGTGCAGGATGGACCAGAAAATAAAGATATATATACCTTTTTATTTATTAGACAAACATATTAGAGTATCGAATATTTTTACAATATTATCGTTATGCGTCATAAGTAGTCTACGCAATTATTTTGACGGCTCAACAAACAAAATTATTTTCAAATCTATGTCTGGCCAAAAATTTATAGATATGTAGTATTAAACAGAAAAGTATTCTTTCCGATAAATGTCGCTTGACGTTGTACTTTTAGTACTTCCAAGACTGTTTTCACGCGGTTTTCTACACGAGTTTATAAAAACCCAAACGGCATATTGTTCGGCATTATTTTTTTCGCCGTGACTATTACACGCAACCATCCTCTACGCGCACCTTTCACGTAACTCAAACGGACATTAAATGACCTACCGAAGTATTCAGCCCGCTAATTAATTACGTGAGTGCAACGCGCGTTCGCGTTGTTAATTACCGCACGTCCAACGTCGTTTTCCATCGCCGCGACGGAATAACGCCACGACACAGGCATAAAGTTTCGGAAAGATACGAGCGTAACGAAGTAGTAATGCCACCGCGCGCGGCGCGGCGCGGCGCGGCGCGGCGCGGCGCGGCGCTGCGGAGAACGTTATGCTTCGGCACGCACCACTGGTCGCGCCGACTTTTTTTTCTCGGACGAGTGTAATGCGAAAAAAAAAGAGATCGTGCAAAATCGTGACATCGTTCTCTTATCCTCTTATCCGTTCGTCGGCAAAATATTATAATTTCGTCGAGAGACAGATCGCTCTTTCCCGCGTGCTTTTCGTACTTTTCGTACTTTTCGTTACTCGACAAATCGGGACGAGGAGAAACAGCCCTAAAAATGATCTGCACATGATCTCGCTCAAAAAAGAAATTAGATTTTGGTATTGTTTCATCTTTATGATACGCCATTAGAATCATTTCAATGTCGAAGAATCTGTAGCGATCTATAGCGAAATGTGGCCGAAAATGACGCAAAAGGATTGCCTTAGAATTATGATGAAAAGAGTGCACTTATTTAGACCGACAAACTCAACATTTTATCTCTCTGTAATCACAAAGAAGAACTAGAATTATCGTGCAAATGATCTGGAACTAATGTCCGATTGACATCTAATTTTTTGTCCTATGTATATATCGAGTACACTGGATATATAATTTATATTATCGTTTTATGACTCAGACAAAATTGATTAAATGCTTTTGAAACTTAAATCGATTAAAAACTTATTACGATTTAGAAATATATTTCTTTTTATTTCAACTCCTTTCATAACATAGCATAAAGTATAAAAATTTATTTCTTTATATGTCTATCCTTCTTCTCCCTTTTTCTTTAGTTGCATTAAAGCCTTTGTCAAATTGTTAAAAAGAAGAAAAAAACCTTTGACCAATGCCGCCAAGGAAAATAATTTTACAGATGGAAAATTATTAAACTTTATAGCTAATACAACTTAAAATTTATAGTTAATACAATCACAGGATATTCATTAGTCAAACATGACATTGCCTTAATATGGCTAATTCTTTTGTTCTTTTGTTCCTGAAAATAAGTTGCGCCGAAAATTATTATTCTTGATACCCAACAGATTTTTACTGTGTACCACCTTTTCCGATAGCGGCATTGAATGCCGCTCGGAAACAATGCGCTGGAGAATACAGAAAGCTTTATTCTCTTACGACACAGGTAAATGTCACAGGAGATGTCACCTGAATTACGCTGTTAGTAATTGTTCCGATTGAACAATGAGATCGTAGGTCTACTTGGTAGGTCTATTTGGATGTATTCTACCGATTTTTAAGAGACCACGATGCCACTTGTCACGATTTTCAATAATGGCGACCCGCGGTGACTCCCTTCAATGATGAAAGGAACTTCTTGAAATAATACGTCAGTCGGAGCCGACGGAGAAACCGATGTTCGCTCATCTCTTTCTTAGACTGCAACAGTCTACAACGCCAGCCGAACCGGCCTAACTGGACGATTCCGTTGGAAACTCTGGGGGAATTCTCTTCACTTTTACCGCGTGGTGGACGGAAAAGTGCGAACTACACCGTTTTTCACGCGTGCTTACGTAGTCGGGAGCCGCAAGAACTCGCGATCTCGCATCCATGCACGCGTTTTCAGTATGTGGATCATTTCACCGCTTGTCTTACAACGAAGAAGAATTAGAAAAAAAACATCCATTTCCTATTCTTAAAACGTCGAATTTTGCACAAGTTTACAATAGTTTTATGAATTTTTAAAAAATTACATATAAATTATATTAAATATGTATTAATAATACATAATAAAAAATTTAATCTTTTCGGCCTATATAGCCTTACAAATGTTGATTTGTATTTATTTTATATTATTATTGTATTGATATTATTAAAAATTTAAAACTAGTTCTGAGACTCTTGACTCAGCTTGACTCAGCATTTGGTCAGAAAAGCATTTGATATTTGAACAGAAAAAAACGAGTATAAGTTTACGTTTAATCCTGTGTCAAGAATCACGCGCGCGAGTATTTTCTTATTACAATTTACATATTTAGATCTTCTTGAAGAATACATGTTAAATGATACAACGGCATACGTTACATGAATTTGCATTTTATGCTCGTCGCGCATCCTAACGACGATAAATAAAATACTCCGCGATTCCTGTGACTTCTTTCGTTGTTTTGCTTTCTCTTTCGGAACTGGCATGCTCTAGTTCACGTCCGGAGTTGTTCGTCCATCTATCGGTGGCTATTCTCTACCATCTACCTATCGGCTTGAGACTTTGACTCTTTTCTCGAACCTAAACAATCAAACCGAAGTAGCGAGTAGATCACAAAATCACGGGAGGAAAGAACAAGCATAAAATTCCATAAATATCTTTATATCTTGCCAAAGCAAACAGATCACAGTTATATTCCAAGTATATATAATTACATTTATGTATGTATGATGTGTGTATATATATATATATATATATATATATATTTATATAAGAAAATAAACATATAATTACATAACATAAATCAATAAAAAATATATTTTTTGCTAAATTTAAATAATTTTTGAAGTTTCTTAATATCTATAAAACATATTGCGTTGCCTTTTTGCAAGAAAAATTCAGTTTATTATCACTAATGACTTTTTAAAAGCGAATAAAAACTCACAAACGCTTTTAAAATTCAGCATATAAAAATATAAAATTATTTTTCGCTATCTATTTGAATATTTTTGATAATGCCAGCGCAATCTTACCAATGATTATATATACGCAATACATATGTATGTACAAAAAATATCTACGAGTAATATTTCTTAATTTCTTTAAGCAAAAGCGACTCCGTCGTTTCGTTTATCTCCACGAATCTCTTATTGGCTCGGCTAAAATAATAAATATCACCGGTATAAATGTCGAACCACAGCGCATGGATATGTAAGTCATGTCGCTCTAAACGCTTTTTCAGGAATCCATAAGATGCGATATTTTGAAGTTGTTGCAATGTGTTGATCTGCAATAAAAGCACAAGTCGTTTAAGGTATAACAAAAAATACAAACTGTGCGCAGAAAAAATGATTTTGCTAAAGTATCTAAAGATTTAATTAGAGACAGATTTAAAAATAATTCTGTTGGGACATCAAAATAATTATGTAGGATGCTTAAGCATAACGATATTAGAAAAATTTTTAGTATTTTTCTCTAGTAATCAATAAGAATGTTTTATATAATAATTTTTAGGGCCAAAATTATTTTCTAGCCAAATCCTCTTAAATACTTGAGCAAAACTATTCATTCTGCGTAGCTATTTCCGCGCTTCCAGGTGCCTCGCTCGATCGTATTACCGACTTGCGACAATTTGTCTTCGATGGCAAACTTGTCCTCCGGATCGATATAAGCGACGAATTTTCTCAACGGCGTTTCAGCCTGGAAGATGATCGGTTCGCGAAAACCAGCGACTTCGAGATGTTGAAACTTTGTCAGACTGCTACTGGCGTGCGCGCATAGCCACGCTCTCAGCGGCGACATTCTCCTGTTCGTCTAAAATTTAAATGGCATTATCGCGTGCTTGCGAAAACAAAGAAAATAATAATAATAATAATAATAAATAAATCAACGAAAGCGAAGAAAAAAAAAGTCAATAAAGTCAGCGGGCAAATCTTTTTAGTAGAGAAAAATATGAGCACGAGAGAAAACGCACTTGAGACGCGAATTCCTCATCCCGTAAAGCATAGAGCAGATTCATCGCCTTGCAATCGCTATGGCCGCAAACTATAACGTGCCTTATGTCATTTACCACGCAGCCGAGCTCCAATGCCGCCGATTCGCACATAGTAAACTCATCCACGAAATGCTGCGAATGAGGTACGACATTACCGGGGTTTCGGACTGAAAAGATAATTTTGAAAAGATAAGCTCTGTTAAGTAGACACACACACACACACACACACACACACACACACACACACAAACACACACGCGCGCGCGCGCGCGCGCGCGCGCGCGTCGCTTTCTCACTTTTCGATCGTTTTCACGATCAATGATATATCCAATGAATCAAATACTTTGAAAAATATAAAAATCGTTATACAGATATTATTGCACTGAGAATAGCATTTTTAGATTCTTCTTATTGAAATATAAAAAACAGTAAAAATAAAAAATAAAAAATAAAAAATTATATACTTTTATAGACTTAAATACTAAATTCGAGTATTTAAAATCTTGATGATTTCTCTTCAATTTTAAATAGATTTTGATAAATATGAGTTTATCATATATGCTGTATCTATGAAAGATATATTATATGCCACGTATCATATATATCATATATAATATATAATGATACGATATAGAATCATTTTAATTAAGTTGCGATTAACTTAATGGACAATAGATTTCTAGACAACATAATTTAAAATCGAGATAAAAGATATTTTATGTCCCAATTTAGACATTGTTATCTAGATTTATAACAAAATCTGATAGAATTGTCAAAACAATTTAATTAGTTCTTAAGCTTTAATTAGTTCTTAATTTTAATTACTTCTAAATTTTTCTTCTATATCTCATATAACAAGAAATTACTAATACTATTTATACTAATATGATAGTACAAATATTATATATAATTTGAAATCGATTAAGATAATCAAAGTTTGTTCGCCTTTGTACAACTTAAGAATTATAAATGCTATTATAAATGTACGACAATTGCAATGTATGATATTTGAATATTATACATTATTTGTCAGAGAATTTCTATAAGATTATAAGAAGCTGTATTAAAAAGAAAAAAGAGAGAAAATATATTGCTGAAATCAGGAGAATTAAAAATGAATCAATAAAGGAGTAATGCGCGATTACAATAATGCTACGATAAATTGTCGTACCAACAAACATGTCTCCAACGTTCGTTTCCGTAAATCTAGTTGGGATCATCCGGGAGTCCATGCAAGTAAAGAAAACTGCCTTTGGCTGTGATAGGAATCAACAACAGACATCAAATTACAAGTTACTGTATTAACAAAAGTGTAATATACGATGTGGGTGAAATGCATCAACAATTATAAAACTTAATTACATTTTCTATATTAGATTGTTCAATTTATATAATAATTTAATTATATTACGTGAAAAAAGTTCATGCAAATTATTTAAGAAATACACATTATGTAAGAAATACATAAACAATCATATAAACAAATATATAAACATTTTTAATTTTTATAATTATATAGTATTACCAGAAAGAAGTCTGAGAGAGGCCGTCCCGCGCCCCGGCCTCTTTCGTGGGACCGTCAAAACCCCCTGCACACTACCGCCAGTAATATACGTCCATTTTCGATAATGATACTACGTAGTACTCCATTTCCGACACTGCCGATAAAATTGTATTTTAGTCCGTGTCCGTCCGTCTACGTCCACAAATTCTCGATATAGAAAAGAATTATAAATAATAATTTTTAATAATGTCTCGTACTGGCGGTAATGTACAAGCAGAGAGGGAGATTTTGACGGTCCCACGAAAAAGGCCGGGATGGCCTCTCTCAGGCTTCTCTCTGCTTTAAATAATTATCAAACACACATATATAACTACGAAATACATTCGTATAATTCGTGATATATTCCACAGTCGGTAAAATAGAGAAAAACAAAAGAATAAACAAGATACCTACCATAAACTAAATACTTTATTCAAAATCTAATCTATTATCAATAGAGTGATTCTCTACCGATAAGAATCTATTGGTAAAAGTACAATACAGATATTTTTCTAGTATAACTCCGTTAATAAGGTAGATGTTCTACCGTAATTAGATACAAGTACTCTAATCTAAATTATTGGTCAATCGATGATGCAAGGTCATAAATCGGATCACTATATTTAAAGAGAATTGTTGTCTCGTTAATTAATTCGTAGACTAGATAAATAAATTTATAAATTTATTTTTATCAGATGGTTTGTCCAAAAATGATGTCAACAAAGAGCACGTGGCTCATACTCGGCGTGGCATAGTATAAATATATGATATCAAAAGAATCATCATATGAAATTTTTTTTTTAACTTAATATGAACGTACCTCAGGATGATCTCTGACTTGTTGAAATTGCTTTACCATTCCCTCTCGATGACACTTTCTATACTTCATGATTCCTTTGAGTATTCTATCCATCGCGATATTCGAACAATAACTGTCAGAATAAACTATCAAGAACTTGTTTTCCGAATGTAAGGAGCAATGACAGTACACAATTCCGCCATTTGTCTACACAGTGGCGGGAAATTTAATTTTCTTTCGAGCTATAATTCTATGACGGACGAATATCGCCAATATCGAATCAATATCAACTCAATTTTTTCTCAAATTTGAACATGCTAATAAAATAGTTCAAAAACTAAGAAAAACAACTTTGTATGAGTTTTTAATATCAAGTATATTTTTAATAGTCCGATTATTTTAAATAAGAATTTACTATTATGTCATTACAATCGAAGTTCGTTCGTCATTGTTCTCTTATGAACAAAGTGAAGATCCCTGTCAATGAATTATTGAAGAAACAACAAGAGAAAGTAGTATAAAATGACTGCGCACAGGGTTAATCTTGCTTATATTTTATATGTTTTTCTTTCTTTGTAATAAAGTTTATTAGATTAAAACGATATCTAATTTTGCGAATGTGTCAAACGTTTGTTGAGCGAGAAAACATCAGATGGTTGATCGCTCTGGACGCAATAGTAGTAATAAAAATTATATATTAGTTTTACTTTTAATATTTCTGTCGTTTTATTGAAAATGTTTTCATCAACTCGATAATTTTAAATACATTTGACATAGAAAAAAATGTAAACCTGCTTGTGGTTACAATTTATTTGCACATTTAAAAAATACATTGTAATTTTGTTATATTTCGTATTATCGTACATCTTGTATCATTTAAGGATGTAAACATATATATTACATATAACTATCTTCTACAAAATTGAAATTAACTATTGATTTTACAAGTACAGGACGATATTTTGATGCAACATAGGCTATATATCTACTTGAAAATTTCTATTATATTTAAAAGCAATCCTCAGTAGTTACAGATAGATTGTAGTAGTACATAATTGAACACAAAGGCGGTTAATTTCATCGGAAATTCTTATGTCATGAATCACTTTTGAGAATGAACGTTTTCAAGTGGATACTTCATCTTATATTGTTATATCGCATTGTGACTCATGCGGATATAAAAGAAAGACATATGGCTGCGATGATTATTTATTATTAACATTCGTTGGATGTTATTACAACGCTATTTGGATGACGAACGATTCTCAAATCAAAAATGAAAAATGATTTAGAACGAGGCAAAAGAATCGCGCGTATGTACACTATTCTACATTGACAAATTGCAGATGCATTATGCATCATGTTACATCCATGCATAATATGAGAGATGAATTCATATCGATACAGTCCTAATATGACCTGAAATATATCACGATCACCATCAGCTTCTTTCGGACATGTCGATTATATACTTATTTTGTCATAAACGCTCACGTTAAAAGCCGTACATTGAAGTATACTTTGTGACTCAATCTCTCATGAACAATCGTATCTTCGCAATCATCATTTTATTATCTTAATGATACGATTCTGCAGATTCAGCAATTATTAATAGGATGGACCCGGGTGACGAGGCGCCTGGGTCGTGCCGACTTCTATCTAGTCAATGCCGAGCTCTGGCTGGCACGTTCCAACTTTTCAAAATGCTTTCGTGCATTGCGTATATTGATCAATGTTGCTGCTGATGCTGAAAGAACACATGCATTTTAATAAATATCACATACAAATACTATACATTTCCAAATACTTACGTATAGTTGGATCGGACATGATGACCATTACATACGTGTTTGAAGTAAATATATCGATGAAGGCCGCAAAATTGGTATTTCTAACTTCCATACTTTGGAATTGTGCCGCCAACTTGCTACAAAATTAAAAGAATATCATATCTCATTCGTATGTCATATTTGTTACTTTTCTGTTTGTGTAACTTGTGCAATTTACCTGCAACTTAATTTGAATTGTTTTATTATATTAGAGACTTTTTCAAAGCGATGAACATCTCTATGAAATTGTCGCTGACAATGACTTATGACTAGGAAAGTTGCTCTTTCAAACAAGAGAACTTCATCTGCATCAATAATATTGGCAAACTGGTTCAAACTTTGTTCCAATTCCTTAACGTTGGGTATCAACATGTATACAATGGATGACCATGCTCTATAATAATAAAGACTCTTTAATATTCCTGTGTTTTAATACATACCTATATATATATATATATATATATATATATATATATATATATATATATATATATATATCATGTTTAATATATACCTATATAACGTTTCATCCCATATGCTAGTTCTGAAGCATGTGCATTCTAAAGGTAAACTTAGCCTTTTCAGATCTTCTTCTCTTTCTCTGAATATGTAATCACGTTGATCCTCTTGCACAAGATCCATCTTATGAACTAAGCAAAAAATTTTTGCTTCTGGGCTATTCTGCAGTATCGCTTCTAAGCAACTTTGATAATAATGCATGTCCTTATCTAATTCTCTTGATTCTACATCAAAGACATAAATTAACACTTCTACATTTCTAAATATATTATCACGCTGTGACGCGAAATAATTCTCCATGAATGCCTCTTGTCCTCCGCAGTCCCATAAATTCAAAACTAAATTGCCAAGAAAACGAACATGGGAATGTTCTACGTCAACTGTAATAAATTAGACTAAATTAGTTCTCTGTAACTATTTAGTATAATGTATACACAAATAGCTTACTCGTTGCTCCTAGACGATGTGTATCACGCGCTATATAATTGGCGAAAATAATGCTGCGCATACTTGTTTTCCCAGACCCACTCTTACCCATCAGTAATACCTAAGTAATACACAATATTGACAAAATTACTTGGCACAAGACAAAGAAATATTTTCCATAAACGAAAAAAAGTTTATGTGAAATAAAAATATATACAATTCTATATTATATTTAAATAATGTAAAAATGTTTATCTCTCTCTACCTTTTTCTTCATCTTGACTGAATAATATTCAATAAACTTGGCACTTTTACAATATACACCAGCTGGCCTCGCGATATCTGACTTATCAATTGTTCCACCCTAGAGCAAGTATCGCGCACGGCAGTACATTCAACTTATGACTGACTGTCTATTTATCACTAACTGTCACATCAAAACACACAATGTATGTGTGTGTAATTACATGCTTGTCTTATTTCGAAATAACTAAAGGCACATTTGAAAACGTACCGCGCTCGATTAGCATGCCTTATTCAATTTGCTGCAAAATTACGAAACATTGAGGAACTTGAAAGAGCCTTGTTCGCCTTTACGGATTTCGCAATATGATAAACAACAGTCCTCTTGGTTTTCCTCATCACGTCTCTCAGTGCATCATAGATCGGAGCAACGCACAGTAACGCACAGAACGCTGTCAGCGCACTTTAGATCATTGGTTGTTTCTCAGTCCGGAAGTTTGGCTGACATTTCTCCCTATGACAAAAGTTTTTGAAAGCGTAGATTGGTTATAGGATAGTGAAGATTTTAAATCTTCAGAAATTCTCTATTGTATATCCAATCAACGCTTTGTCGTACGACACATGAAGCATTAGCCTTATGAAGAATTCGCATTACGTTCAGCATTCGACGTATAATGTTTAATATTCAAAAGGAGAATATTTTCTCGAGATAGAAGTATTGATATTTAGCAACTCGAAAAAATAAAATTTCCTAGTGAATATCGAATTGTCGTATATCGCAGTGTGGACCTCCATTAGGTATCTTTTTATATTGACGCACAACATTCATTTTCATCAGCGTCAAAAATTTATTTTCTTTTTTTTGTATTTACATCGTACATCTTCTCTCTTTACATTATAAATGAAATGGATATATGGTTGAAGGAAGGAAGGAAGTTAAAAAAAAAAATCTAAAAGTTGCGGAGAATACAGCTGTAACGAACAGACTTACCTTTGATACTGAACGCACCATACCTAGCTTCCTCGCAGACTCTTTGTCAGATCAATGTGTCACGTGAACAGTACGAAGATTCTCTCATGTGATCCTTCCAGTTTTTGATAGCTGTACGATAAACAGCTCGTACTGTCGTTGGCTCTCCATTCATTCGCGAACTTTTCAAAGAACATAATCAGAAAACAAAAAAAAAACAATGGGTGCATCCGCGATACCTGTAGCAGCCTTCACGCTCATCTGGGGTGCCGTGGTATTTCTTGGAGTAGCTCTACCACTTTTCGTTCCTAAGGGACCAAACCGTGGGTAAATGGAATTTTTAATGCTCCTGTTCACTGCACGTTTTATTTCTGTTGCAATTTGCACTCGAGTTTCTTAAAAATTGTCTTATGAAAAACTCCATCCATTTAATGTCCCATTCCCTTTCAGTTTGATAGTGGTGTTTCAATTTTTCCTCGAAAATTTTGATCATTTAAATCGATATTCTGTCAAATGTCATACGTTTAAGTTTGTAAATAGTCATCATTGCTAATAGCTTGCCTTTTTTAAATACAATTTTCAATTAATATTTCTTTTATATATAATTGACTTATGCCATTATATTTTATTATTATTATTATTATTATTATTATTATTATTATTATATTCATTAATATTTATATTTATATTTAGGATACTACAAGTTCTATTGGTCTTGACAGGCTTCACATGCTGGTTATTGTAAGTATAACATATTTTTGTAGCATTTTGATCGTCTCAATTTATATATTTGTAATTAATATTTAAATAAAATTTGTATACAGCTGGCTGTGCTGCTACATGGCACAGATGAATCCATTGATTGGACCAAAATTAGAAAATATAACCATATTGGTTATGGCTCGAGAATGGGTAAGTCAAATATATTAAAGATAAAGTAGTTGATGTTGCATATAAATACTAAATTGATTGGGAATTACTTCACACACTATTATTATGAGATGGCTATTTGGAAATATATGTAATTAGTACATACTTTTAGTTATTATTTATAAATTAAATACATCTCTTTTTGTTACAGGGCCATCCCATTGAACAATAATGTTCTATTGTAGAAACTCCTGATTTCAAGAATATGCATCCATTCTTCGTCGTTATTTTTAACGAAAATGTATAATTATAGATGTAAAATTATAAAAATGAAAAGAGAAAATAGTAGTATACATACACACACACACACACACACACACACACACACACACACACACACACACACACACACACATGAATGTATGTATGTATGTATGTATGTATGTATGTATTACTTATCATACATATATCAATACATATATCAATCCCACTTTTTGGAAATTTTATATATATCGATAATTTCCAAAAAGTAGGATTATTATAATTATAATCAGATAATTATAATATATTATAATGTTAATTATGTAATAGATCATGAAGATATGTTGATAATTTGTATATAAAATATTCATTATAATTATTTAAATATGCAAAAATTTTAATGTAATGTGTGTGAGAAAAAATTTATTAGTAATACAAAATAATATTGTCCTAATTACCCAAAACATATCGTATTTATGTCTTTTCTTTTCTTCTCACGAAAATATAACATCAGAATTAATTGGATGATGTCACATACATTTTATTTTAAAAAAGCTTATATTTACATTTTACTATAATTTATTATATTTAATAATTATGTTAAATCATATTAATTGTTAATATGTTATATTAAATAATTATATATTCAATATTCTATATTATGAATTTTTCAATTCACGACTCAATGTTTCTAATTAAAAAATAGAAACATTTATAAAAATGATACATTTCATTATTTTTGTGGAATATCTCAATTACAGGCTGTGTCACATATACGCGATAAGAAATTAGTGTCCCAACAACCAATGAGATAGTCAATATCGTCTGTAGGTTACATGAGATATTAGCTTAATACGTCGCCTGGAACGTCGCGGTTCGTGGCTCTCTTCTCTTCGTGCAAATGTCAATCGCGAGGACTGATATACAAAGCAATAACAATGGAGGCGTGTAATGCCGTTGAGCGCGAAGTGGATAAAGTCCTATCGAAATTCGGTGCTATAAATGAACATGCGGAGACGGTGCTGCGCGACTTGATAAATCACATTCAGTCTTTGAAAAAGGATTTAGAAGAAGGTATCAGATAGACCTGAGAGAACGATATATCGTTCCTAGATCCTGAAATCCTTGTCTGATCTCGATCTCCTAGAAGCGCCTGTTAATCAATCAAGTCTCGCGATTCGAGAATTTTACATTCATTCCCTTACGATTTTTGGAGGATCAAACCGATATTTTGATGAATTCATTTATTAACAAGTGTGTCCATTATTTGCTTAATGAACTAACCTCTGAACAAATTTCTAATCACATATTGTACTAATTTTGCACCACCAGCCTAGTTTCATGTGCTTTACACACAGTTGCAATACAAACATATATGCACTTACTTATTATACAATATATTGTTGTTGTTATTAGCGCCGGCCAATCAGGATCTGACAGCTGCCCAGGTACAGATGTTGAAGCAAGCTATGACGAAAGTACGCGATACAGTACAAAGATTAGCAACGGATCATCGCGATCTGCATAGTACTGTATCCAAAGTGGGTAAGGCGATAGATAGAAATTTCATCGCTGATTTTGCCAGTACTAGCAGGGAAGATGTATTTTCTGGAACTGAGAAGTCTCATCTCTTGAATCAAGTAATCTGTCAACACTTTTATCGTCAAGGGATGCTAGATATTGCTGATGAATTAGCAATAGTAAGTTCCCTCCTTTACCAAATCTATGTGTTTAACATGCTTGATAAAAAATAATTTAATTATATAATTAAAATAAAATTAGATTTATGTTTTATTTACAAATTAATCTTATATTTAATAAGGATATGCAATATATACTTTGTATTGATATAAATATTTCATACTTAACAAGATGCTAGATAAAATATGGATTATTGAAATACGTCATCAAATGTTTGGTCAACCTAACTTTTATATCAATGTTTGATCATTGATTAATTAAAAAGAGAATATTCCAAAGGAATTATAAAATTCGACCACCAATTTAACATGCTTTTTTAAAAGTGAATAAGAAACAGTGGAATTTTTAGTTATTTTCAGTTTCTTCATTTAATTGTCAGATAAAAACTGATTATTTGATTATCTGGTAGCAATAAATGCTGAATTATTCAATATTCATTATTCAATAAATTCACTACTCAACATATCCCTAGCATTTAATAGTACTGCAATGCCATTATTCTAGTGTTTTTTATATTGATATTTATTATGTTTTGCATATATAATTGCATATAATTTTGTAACTGATAATATTTACAGGAAGCGGGCATTAAAACCGACGAAGGCAGAAAGGAACCATTCACGGAATTGAATTATATATTAGATTGTCTGAAACAGAGAAATCTTGAACCAGCATTAGATTGGGCAAAAAAACACAGGGAAGCACTTTTAGCGCAGGTAGCTTCTGACTTGTAAATGCACACAATTCCTTTTTTTTCTTAATTGATGCAATTAATACAATTACTGTATACATTATAAATCTCATTTCTTTTCTAGAATTCATCTCTCGAATTTAAATTACACAGATTACATTTTATAAGATTAGTTCAACAAGGTCCTAGTAAACAGAGAGAAGCGATACTATATGCCCGCCAAAATCTTACACAGTTCGTCGGACGTTACGAGAAAGAAGTACAATCTCTGATGGGAACATTACTCTATTTGCCACATGGAATCCAATCATCTCCTTATAGTCATTTGTTGGATCCAACTTTATGGCTCGAGATACATGATGTTTTTACTAAGGAAGCGTGTACATTGCTAGGTTTAAGTGTGGATAGTCCGCTATCTGTTTGGTATATACATCTTATATGCTTGTAATTAGAGGAAAGTAATAGGCATAAAGCATTTGCAATTCATTCAATTACAGTATCAACGCAGGATGCACTGCGTTACCTGCACTGTTGAATATCAAGCAAGTCATGCAACAGAGACAAGTTACCGGTATCTGGAGTGGCAAAGATGAATTGCCTGTAAGTAACAGATACTCATATCTCATTTGAATACATGTTTATGGATGTTTATAGATTAAAAACGATTTCTTTACATCCGCAGATCGAAATAGACTTGGGAAAGCAGAGTCGTTATCATTCTGTTTTTGCGTGTCCGATACTTAGGCAACAAAGTACAGAGAATAATCCGCCGATGAAATTGGTTTGCGGCCACGTGATCTCTCGAGACGCGCTTAACAAACTTGCGAATGCGAATAAGTAGGTATCACGTATGCAGCAAGGCCGAGGTACACTGGCGTTCTCTAAGTGCTGATTTAAAGTCACTTTTTAAAAGAAATCAATTTATTTCCAGGTTGAAGTGTCCGTACTGTCCGGCGGAGCAAAATCCTGAAGATGCAAGACTTATTTACTTTTAATCTGTGATATACTACTTATACATATAGTAATATATATATATATATATATATATATATATATATATATATATAAAATGTGTGTGTGTGTGTGTGTGTGTGTGTGTGTGTGTGTGTGCGCGCGCGCGCGCGCGTGTGTGTGCGCACACATGTGTATATAAGGACCGTATACACATGTAGCTAGTTTTGCAGTTTCTTTGTAACGGATTACATCGGATGCAGAAGTATAATGCAAGTTACGTGCAATAACCAGAGAAATGTAAATCATATTTTACATTCTTATTATCGAGAGTTCTGTTTCTAAACTGTTTTTTTTTCCATCCTAATATCGAGATCGATGATCCATCTTTTCTCAAATGCAAATGTAAGTATATTATTTGCATCAATTTCACACATTTTTTTGGTTAAGGAAACTCGGTCTCAAATATCGAAAAAAAAAAAAAAAACGGAGGAACTGTGATAGTTTTAATATTTGTGGGATAGTTGTAATTGCGCAGTTATATATTGTTGGTAGACAATTTATATATATCACTTTAGTGTTATAAGTGACAGCTTTCTATGCGAATAACTTAAAAACCATGAATATCGACGACGCCTAACAAGTTTGTTATAAGATCTTCGTGAGTTTATTTCTCATTTTGTTTGTATGTATGTATTGGCTTGACTATATAGTTAAACGAAGAGATCATTTTGTAAATACTGTGTTTTCATATTTATTTCACATTTCCCACATTGTAATTTGTAACATGCATAATTCTGACGAATGTATAACATGAAAAATATATCACAATGATAAACAAAAAGATATTAATATTCTCTAATGATAAAACTTAAGATGGAAGATAATTTTGAATCAACTGCTAGCGGCACCATGCACAATGCACAATGTATATTCCGCGAAATAATATTGATCAAACGAGTAAGACGTGAATTGCAGCGATGCTAACCATTTTGTTCAGCTTCTGATAGAATTTGTTTACTATTTTTAGTATTACATCTTTAGTATTCATGAATTACATTTTAATAATATGAATTCTATAGGTAAGTTTATATTCATCTATCGATGAAAAACTCTCGGTTATTATGAATTATTTATTACGAAGAGAATTAATTATATTGAATAAATTCTTCGTGTTCTTTTCAAGCTAAATCTGTATCAACGTTCTTGCCACCCTTATCATCTGCAGAATATCGAATCTTTGACGAAAAGATGAATATTGAGACATTGCCCTGTATGATCGATAAATTATCAATTAATGAAAATATAAAACAAAAAGTCACCAGTAAATTAAATCAAGATTTCACAGTTCAAGAAAAAATGGAATACGATTTTAAACCAAAAAAAGCTTCTTTTTATGATATCGATAACGTGTCATCCAAGGAACTGCAAGCTTCTTTATGTAGAATTAAAGAAAATCCACGAGAACCATTTTCATTTTTAACAAATATCTCTGATGAATACATGAACGATAAACGATTACCAACAAAGCCTACGGAAATCGATGTAAGTAGGAAAATGATTTAAAATCGATTGAAATTGATCTTCCAATAGTTTACGATACAATCAAAATCATATCAAGTAAAATGGTTAAAGGTTAAAGGATGATTTAAAAATGTTCTTCCTTTAAAAACAAAAGATATCCGCAAAAATTGAATTAGCTATATAAAAATAAAAGTAATATAAATTATTATGAGCATATTTTTCAATTAATATTGTTTGAATTTTTTTATTGGTCCAGATGCAATTGGCTGCTGTAGTAAAACGGATCGAGTCGAGTAAAATTTTATTGGAGGAAGCTAAATCTTACGTTGAAGATACATATCTTCGCGCTAAACAAAATGACATTCGTCAATTATGGAAAGTGTATGATGGTAAAGAATAATATATACTTCTTTTATCAATAATTCACAAATCGATACAACGATATAAATAACAATCTTTTTAAAAAAAATGACGCCAAGCTTACGCTTCTTATTGTTTCTAATAAAAGATAAATAATGAAATAAAAAAATTTCATGTCAAAAGACTAATTTTTAATCTACTTTATCTATGTCGTAATAGACAATCTGGATAGTATTTATTAAAATAAACGTAATTATATATATTCCCGAGTATAAAAATCATAAATTTTCAGACCAAAAGCGATATTTAAAAAATATTGTATATAACATACATTTCTCGTTAAATACATAAATGCGTGAAAATAAGTTTTAATTGGATTTGATTGTTGCCCATTTGATTTGAACTGCCAAATCGTTATGCTATATGTGATTATATCGCAACTTATTCAGAGTAATAGATAAAAAAAAAAAAGATATTCGCTTTATCTTCTTACAAAGAATATACAGTAAAGTTGTACAATATATAATTACAAAATATTAACAATAATAATTAATAAAGATAAGGAGCATGATAATGAGATATTATGTTGCTTCTTCTTGTTTGAAACGGGCGGATAAAATTTCCGGGAACATATTAACTTCATTATCAATTTTTCCGTATATGCACCAATCATTGCTTAGGCTTGTCTCAACAATCTTGGATAGCTCTGCGTCTGGTTGATCGCAACTACGCTGCGAATCACCGTGATCGTTCTCGTCGAGGGACCATTGCGATGCGATCTCTTTGAACGACTGCAAGCAACTCGCGTTTTGCCGTATGTTCTCCAATTCCTCATCACACAGACGCTCGACCTCCAACAGCTTTTGCTTATAGGCATCGGCGAGCATGCGTTTATATGAGTTGTAACGTTGCTCGGCTTGTTCGAAGGAGTACTGATCATGGTACTTGGCAAGATTTTTCTCGTATTCGAGTATCGCGAGTTCTCGTATGCTGCCTTCTGACGAGATATTTATGATATTACCTTTAAATTCATCATTAATGTTGATTGTTAATTCTGAATATTTGATAATTATATCGAAATATTATGATAAGTCGTTTTATTTTTTAACAGTATAACGATATTGCCAAAAAGAAAATTCTCAAAGAATAATTGTTTAAAATTTTACATCTTTATTAATAAATTTATATAAATTTTATATCTCTATTAATAAATTAAAATTATATTCTGACATAATAATAATTCTTTATTATTATTATATCGCAATTTTAATTTATCAATAAAGATTGTAATTCTTCTTCAAATAATAAATCTTTGAGTTTTACATTAAGCATACAATCTATATCTGTTATGCTAATAAAAAATACTATGGCTCGCCATAAAATATACAAGAAAAACCAGAAACATATGTAACAAGGAGGTAAAAACAAATGTAAATTTAATTAACTAATGTAGTTAAAAAAGTCTATTTTCAAAAGTATATTTAAAATTTAGTTCTCTTAAGATTTCATTCGGATTTAATTTTTTGAAACAAGTTTTTATGAATCTTTTTTAATTCGTTTTATAAGACAAAAAATAAAACACAAAATATAAAACATTAATTAAATATTAAAATAATCGTTACTTAAATCGTTTGAGAATGGCGATTCAACGTAAACCGCCGCGGCTCGCGCGGTTGCCTCTTCAAATGCAAGAGCGTTGCTTCTTTCATGTAAAAACTGAAATTCCTCCTTCTCCTTTCTCCAAAGAGCTGTCTCTTTGTCCAGTTTTTCCCGAAGACTTGTCATCTCCGACCAAAGCTTTTGAGCACGCTCATGAAGGGCAGATCTGTCAAAAGGGATAATTTTCTATCAGGCAAATATCAGGCAATAATTTTAATTTTAATTTGAGAAAAAACACCATCAAAAAGAGAAAAAATTATAGCACTGCATTTTTTATACTTTCGTTTTTTCAAACCGTAAAATATCAATAGAACGTGATAAATTATATTCTACATTTGTACATTTATTAATAGAAAGAGTGCAGGATAGAATGAATTTGTCAGATAACATGCTGATATCGGATAATCAGCATTTATCGTTACTAAATAATCGGCTAAGCGGATTTCATCATCAATCAACCAATCTCGAAATAAAATTTCTCTTCAAATATCAATCATCTAATATCAATTTTTAATTAATACAAAGTTCTTATTATCCCTTTCATTTATTATAAAAAAATTTACATAAAAGTTCGCAAGGATCTTAATTTTCATGAGATATTTTCTTTTAAACAAAATCACATCCATAATTTTCGGAAGGAAAACAAATATTGCTTTACAAATAATTCTCTCTTTTTTTTTTTAGATTTTAAAAATATATTGGAATACAGTACGCGCATTCCCTTTCGACGGTTGACATCTGATCTGTTACAATTGGAAGTTGAATCTCCGTTCGTTTATCACCCGATAATCCCTCGGCGTCATCCTCCTCCGATGTTTCGACGTAAATTGCGGATACATTCTCCATTTCATGCGTGCTTTCTCCATTCTGCGTATCCTTCTCAATGTGACATTTATGAATTTTGCAGTTTTGAGACTCTGGATTTTGAAGCGTATTATTCACGATGACAGTTTCCGCTGATGCTATTTCCGTCGAGGAGGTGCGCTTGTCCATTGCGTCTCGTCTTTTTTCTTTAGTATTTAACCGAATTTTTGATAAGGAATATCGATATAAAAAAAATTTATTGATAAAAATTTATAGATAGAAAAATTTGTTCATTAACCATAAGAAACCGATCACGAAGATAATTGCGCGCGTTTTCATTTTGTTTTCGAGAGATAAGGTGTGCACGGAATTGCAGCAGTAACATTTAGACATGTCATTTTTTAACAGTAATATTTTAATAAGGAAATGTTTCTGCAGATGTTTGTTGCAAATATTATTTTATAATGAAATTAATTTTTTCAAAATATGTATCGCAATGACTTATCTAATGCATATATAACCATAAAATATTTGAAAGAATGTTAGAAATCAATAATAAAAGAGTATATATACATATATGTAAGAGAGGTGTAAAATATTTGATATCAGATAGACGAAAGGAATACGAAAAGAAAAAAATGCATTATATTTGTATTGCATGGCGTAAATATTTATCTATGTAACGTAAAAATAATTTTTACAATGTAACAACAAAAAAGAAAATTTGCACATTTAGTAATACTTGCATCACTTGGCTTGATTCGATATTAGAATTTGAATTAATTGGTCGTTATCGATTAATCCTTAAGCACTTGCGTAGCAAAAAATTCTCTTTTTTAAAGAGAAATTTAGAAGAGAAAAGAATAGATTTTACACTAAAATCTTATAAAATTTAAATCCTTCTCAAAACACGAACGAGACTGTTTCTTTAATTCTTCTTTATAAGAAAAAGTACAATTGAAAGAAACGTCAATTAGATCGTGTCGATACAACGTAAGTATTTAAGAATTAATCTTTTGTGTGTATATTAAAAATATATTTTTATCGAATTGCAACAACGAATAGGTAACACTTTATGTAATTTGCGAAGTCAACCATAAATATTTGCTTTAAAGAAATTTGCAAAGCAATAGCAAAAGAGAGAGATCGATGTGATTTAAGCCATTGAAGTCTCAATCGTACGTCTTACTATATACAATGAGATGCCACCCGAGATGGCGTAAAAAAAAAATTTGTAATGCGATATTATGGTCTTTTAACCTGCTATAACTTCGGGTCAACACGCGGATATATTGCATTATTTGATTGTTTGTTGTCCTTAATTACAGAATGACCTGAGAAATATATGATTCTGTAATTTTTATGTACAAATTTGAATCTTGGTAGGAAGTATGTAGCAGGCCGCAACGATGTATCACCATAGCCTAAGTTATTATTATCGAAGATCTAAACACAAATTCTAATCGATCTTGATTGATCGTCGATCTTGTTAAATCACTCTTTTTAAGTATTAAGTATTAAGATCGATTGGAATCTAAAAATGCTCGAATGACATTTACATCTACATTTTACACCATGTACAAGACACTCGCAGAAAATTCATCGAGTCAGTCATATTGTTAGCGCAAAGAACGACTGAAAATTAAAGAAAAAAAAAAAAAGAAAAAAAAAAAGAAAAAAAAAAGAAAAAAATTAATAGAACGAGTAGTCTCTTTACGCCGTTTGCACTTTAGTGACGCGCATGGCGTGCGCGTGTTTTATGTCCCGACCGTATCTGAGAACGTTCAACGTCTAACGATTCGCGACTAGTACGATAGGGATTAAGGAAACTTAAATTAGATCAAATACAGATAAAAAACAACAAATGTCCGTTCAAAAATCTAAATGCTCGAGGTTTACTCGCACTGTCTGGCTAATCCCTTTGGACTTGTCTCCCTGCCAACTTTTGCTCTTGTTGCGAAAAAATCGACATTCCTCCTCGTGATTGGGATGCTTCATCGATTTGTAATCCTGCGGCGAACAGAATTCCTTTTGCTCGCTGTAAAATTTTTTGTAGCCTCCTTGCAGAAGATAAATTTCCGGATAGTACAACGCCGGGTAGTACTCCTTGTTACACGTGCGATCCAGCCTGCGCAGTGTCCTCGAGAGATTCGGCCCACGTTCCTGAGAGAATTCACAGTGAAACACGAGTATGTCGCGCTTGTCGGTATCGGATTGAATCCTGGGCACAGTGCAATTCAGGTGATCAAGCATGTTCTGCTTGATGAGATCTATGCTATAGAGATTTAACGCTCCCTCGATATGGCCTCCCTCGTACTCGTATGGATATCGGCAATCGATGATTTTATAGGAGCTAATACGATCGGTGAACTCGCCTCGTAAGAGCGCCGCCAACGTTTCAGATGTAATGGTCTTCAGATCCGAGTGTTGACTTATCGTAAGTGGCAGTATACACGGCTTGCTGAAGTCGCCGATGAGATCGGTGTCAGTGACGCTGCGATGAACTGCCCATTTGATATTCGCATGTGTTTCAGTTTCGGATAAACTTCTCTGCAGAGAGGGTTTTGGACGCAAAACACTAAAGTGCCTCGCCGATACGGGAGTTGTGTCCAGATACAAACTATTAGATTTTCGTGATCGTTTTAATATCGATGTATCATTCTCCAGCAAATCTTCTGATGGCCGTTTGTACGACCTGGCAAAATTTGGTGAAGTGTAATAGTTCGTTGTGGTATCATAGCTGCACGTCCTCATCATCGTTCTAGTCGAACAGGCAGCCGTTGGTGAACGAAACAGACAGGTACGGATTTTCGATAACGATGGCGACTTTGTCATCAACGGTGATCTCGTCTGCGTTGGCGATTTCAACAATGGCGACGATACTGTCTTGATGTTCCGCCTGTATTTTCCGTTCAGCGATAACCACATTTTGATTTTAGGTGACATACTTCGAGAAAAATTGGAAGTCGGCGAAACGTCATAATCTGTTGATGTCTCGGGCGCGACTATGTCACCGGATAGTAGCTTCGAAATACCGGTCGGTAGTTGTGTCTCTTCATCCATGGTCTCCATATCGATGAGCTCGTTCGTGAGCCCGTCGTCCATACTCTCGTATCCTGATGATAGACTACGCAGGAAGATCTTATCCTCAGCGGTGATCGAGTTTTTTTTACTCGGGTGATAGAGAGAAGCTGAAGCGAATTGTTTTCCCAAGAATGTGTTGTATTGTAAATGACAATGAGGCGATACAGTTGCGAAAGTGACATAATCTTCAAGCCGCTTCTCTTCCTTGTCGCTGACAGGACTCGACCCATGGCCGCTGTCTTGGCTGTTCTCCTCATAATTTTCCAAAGGATGTCGCACTTTCCTACAGCGCGTCTAAACAGGAAAAAAAATACGACGATAAGCAACAAAATCATTATAATTTTTTGAAAGGAAGACGAAATTTTTTAGAAGGAACATATAAAAACAAAGATTTACAAAAATAAATATAAGATGTTTCACAAAGTTCGAATCTAAATGTTCCAACTATTTTAAGAAAAATTGCTATATGAATCCTATTCTCGACGAATTAGGAGATACGACACAACTGATTGATCTCTAAATGAGTAGAAGTGGTTATTAAGTGGTAAACAGAATTAAAGAAAATTAAACAACAATAAAAAGAAAGAGGCTTGAGAAATAATTAGTTAATTACAGCATAAGTATCAATCTTTAGGAAATGCTCAAAAATTCTTTCATCTAGCGACATCATTTAGCTACAAGAGATGTCCATTTGTGACATTTCACAGCTTGGCACGACTGTACATATTGGATGCAGTTCAATTTATGAGCAAATACCCATGTATTTGCATTTTCGTCTGGTATACAAAATCTTTTATGAATTTTTTAATACAAAAATCTAATCCAGTAAGGCGTGATGTATCTTACAAATAAATCAAACTATTGACGATCTGATTTAGTGATCTAAAACTGGCTTTTTCAGCGTAAACTTGATGAAACACACAAAAAAAAAATCCTCAACATTTTATCAACTCGTATAATAATTAAATAAAAGCTGAACTAATGGCCGTTACAAGAAAAATCTGTTTCCGGTGATTTTTATCGATTATTAGAAGGCCGGAAAGAAGGACGGAAGCACGTGGTAGCAGGTCACTAGATGCGATCACTGCTCAAAAGCGAATGAGAAAAGAAAAGGTGCAGGTAAATGCACAGCAGGTAGCCACCAATCGAACTGACACAGGTCATTATCGAATGCGCAAGGTGTCGCATGTATTATGAAAAAAAATCAAAGACCGATGTGCGGAATAATGCAAGAGGAGATAATTTCCCTGTTATTCTTCTTTTCCGGTGGTAAAGCGATCTGTTATCTGCAATCGGTCGATGTAAATCATCACCGTTAAATGAATGAATTGAATTTTGTCCCCTTACGAATTTCCAATCCACTTATGGATTACGGCATCACAATTTATGAATTGTAAGTTCAGTAGATAGCGTCCTCCGGGATAAAAGACCTTTTTTTTCAAACTATTTATTTTTCGACTTTTAATTCGAGTTTTGCTCAAAAATTGCTAAAAAAAAAAAAAAAAAATTGCGCGATTTAAGATCTCGTAAATCGCAGGGAATGAAGATCGGGTTTGAACCCAGTATCGTCAATTGCTATCGGACATTCTAAGCATTAAGTCACACGTCACTCCTACCATCTTTAAAATCAATCTCGCTGGTGATAAACGGCAGCTGCACGATTGCGTATTCGGCACGTGAGTTCTTGTCGTTCAAGTTTAGAGGACATTATCGAAAAAGAACGTTATCTATTTTTGGAAATATTTTTGGAATACGTCTACAACATACGTCTTCCAGAATTGAATTGAATATGTATGGAATGTGTAAAAATCTCCCAATCTCGCGATCACAGATGCCCTTGAATAACTAAGTTTCAAATTTGAAAGCGAGATACATCGGTCGATATCACAGCTTGGCCTTAGTTCTAAGACCAGCTTTTGAACGATAAGATAAATCACACACCGCGAGAGAAACATCGCAAAAAATTGTTAGAGATTAAATATTCCATATTAAATTATAAGTATATATATACATATACAGATATGTCTTGTTACAAACATTACATTGTTACATTGTTTTATTCTCATCTCACTCCATCTCATTCTCTAATTATGTAATACTATTCTGATTTTATTCCTTTGCTAAAATTAAAATATCTCTCTTCACATAAATAATTAAATTAATTTATTGTTAACTCAATTTATTGACAATCAAATTGGTTGTTAATGTTTGTAAAGCCTCCAACATTACTAAAAAAAATTTTTCGCAAAAATTGTTATCGATGGATGTTTATTTTATCAAATACTTTTTTACTAAGGACCTCAGGACTGTAGAGAAATTTGCAAAATTTATCGAGAATTTAATGTTTGAAATAAAATATGGACAAGGATCCCCTATGCTATTCAAGAGTATACACATAAATAAATTTATCTATTTAAAAAGTAAAAATATTCTTACTCGTTGCGGGGTGCGGTTGTATGAATTGCTGGAGCCGCCGCTAGAGGCGTTTTCTTTATTATAATCGTACTTCTTGAGCTCTGCTTCCGGCCATTCATGTGAAATTAATGTCTTCATTCCGCAATAACCCAATGTGTCATCAATTTCCATATCTTGACCACCCTTGTCCTTAGCTAATAAGCTGCAAGCACACGAACGAACATGATCGATTAATTACACAAGAAACAAATATTGTGTTTGTAAAATATAACTCAACAAAATAATTTAATCGAATGTGTGACCTAACCTAAGAAGTGCCGCTTCATTAAGTGAAAATCATCGAGATCATCATTATGTGTAAAGTGACTAATCGTGGTAAATTTTCGTGAATAGAGCGAATGTTGTGCGGAAGGACGAGTGATTGCAAGAAGATTCGAATTAAAAGTGTACTCTCTGGTGTGGATAGAAAGACATTTCTTTTTCTTCTTTTACAAAGCCGAAACTTTCCGAACCCTAATCATCGTTCTGCTACGATCATACGACTCGCAATATTGGCGCGAAAGATTAGACCACGTGAATTTTATCGCGCATGCGCGCGACACCACATACATTTATACGCGGGAAAACATTGATATGTCATCCGTGTTTCCGAAGGTGAAGTAAAATCACATTCTCACTGCTTATCCTATAATGCGTAGAATATTTTCAAATATCATAAGTCGTTTAAGATATTTTATTATTAACAATGTTGGAATAACACCAATTACTTTCGAGGCATATATTTTTTGTACGACACTTTGTTTCACTAGTTCATATTAAACACTTTTTGATATATATTTTGTATTATAATTTTTGATCGATCACACCCAATTAAGCCAATATCTCACTCATTGTAATTTTCTCGAATATACCGATTGGTTACCTCGGGGAGGGAGGAGAGAAGAGTTCTTGAAACTCGGAAAGTTGTCTATCCTACAGACTAATCAGCCCGATCGAAAATAACCAATCCACAATCCGTACGTATGACCAAAAAATATTAACTTCAATTCGTATATGTATTTGCTTTCCACCAACAGACACAGGTTGACATAAATCTAGATATGTCGGATACTTTTCAGCAAAAGATACAAATTGATACAAATCCATATAACAGTTCCATATTTGCAGTTTAATTGCAGCAAAATTTGTGCTATATGAGAATTTAATTATATCATTTATCTTTGCTACTTGCCAAATGCTAAACAAGAATAAATGGTACAAGTAGATTAATATCGATTCGTGTCTATCATGAAAAGCAATTTGCGTCAGTCAATTGGAATGTTTCACAGAATCTCGACAATACACTGCACTGTTTAAAACGCGTTTATGCACAACACGCAAACGTACCTTTTCTCGCTCACATTACAATACTTGGAATTATAGTTTTGAAATAATCGCGTATAGGTCATTTTCATATCCATTTCGACGATTTAATTAACTATATCGTCAGTCGTTTTTTTTTCTTTTTTTTTTTTAGTATAAATGGATTAACACATTCGACCGACCAAAACTGTCTCAACTAGACTCGGACGCGGACAGCATCGAACTGTGCGCTACGCGGTCAGATACGCGTTTTATATGTCGGATAGTGGGGTGCGGTACGAAGGTAGGGGATAAGTTGCCGCCAATGGTAGTTAGGGACGGGCCCTTAAGGGCATCGTCGGTGTAGGGGAGTACGGTAATTTCTTTGGAGGGCGATCGACCGCTGTGGGGGGCCACCGGAGAGAGTTCGCGTACATGCATCGTCGAATTTCCGCGCGCAAGTGCACGTACGTACGTACGTGTGTGTGTGTGTGTGTGTGTGTGTGTGTGTGTGTGTGTGTGTGTGTGTGTGTGTGTGTGTGTGTGTACGTCATCCACACACGTATACGTTGGATCCTCGTTTGATCGCCCGCCCTCAATTCCCGGTAGCACTCGCATAGTTCCTTTTTCCCCGTGTGAAAGAATGCCGATTCGGGCTTATCGGTATGCCCTTCTCAATAATTTTAACAATCCGTCATAGCCATCGTTTGTTATTATAAAATATTGTAATTATATACAATATGTATATATTTAAAAGTGTAAACAAATAGATCTACAGGTTCTACAAATAGGAATGTCCGCTTATAATGTATGTACACTTCCAGATATTTCAATGCGCTCCTAGTAATCGTGAATGCGCGTAACGCTAAACTATTTTCTTACATAGACGTACGTCTATTTGCGAATTTTTTGTTAATCATTAATTAAATTGTGATAAATTGTGACAGGAGTTCGTATATGAAAAACTTGAATAATTACTCCTATTTCCTGTCCACTTTGAAATAATGAACGCATTAAAATCATGAAACTTAGAATGTAATTATACAAAAACACGTAGTCAGTGAAAATAACATTTGAAAAAAATGTCAACTATTTCAAAGAATATTATCATCAAAACAAAAAATGATTTTTTTTTTGCTCTACGAGCGATAGAACTGAAAGGCATTCTTGCATATTCATAGTTTTCGACCTTGTTCTCCTCCAGAGTTGCTTTGTCGCTAAGAATATATGAAATATTTTCGCAAGGCTTCGCTTCTGCCATAGGATTTTTATTGAAAAAAAAATCCCATGATCTCATGTTCTTTTATAGATATGCATATAATGCTAGCAAATATGATATATTGTGCTATTTTATTATTATATCTCTTATATCTGAGCTCATATAATTAAGACCATTTAAAATGACTATGACAGAATCTTTTAGAAAATATAGATTTTCATTAAAATATCAATAATGAAAGAGAAAAGCTTTCTATCCAAGATCATCCTAATGTCCATTCATCAATTTGTCAGATTTGTCACAAGATTCATTGCTCTCAGCATCACTGTTGCACAGGATATATGAATTAATTGAAGATTCCAATACATCAACAATTTCAACTAGCTTTTTAAGAATCTCGAAAAAATATATTGTGAAATAGAAAAAATTAAAGTTCATATCAATTTTTTTCAAATGTTTGCAAACCTGACTTGTCATCGATATTTTAATTCAAGTGCTGAAAATACGTATCATGTATCATGAAAGAAATTAATTAAAAAAAGTAAACTGAATAAATTTAAAAAATTGTTTAAATACTTCGCTTCTCATAATCCAAAAATAGATCCTGTACGTTGAAAAATTTTTCTGTAATTATTGTTACTCACCGCTTTCTTCTAATCAAATCACAATAACTTCAAATCTATTTTATTCGAAATCAATATGTGTTCATCGATTTGTATTTTCAAAACTTTAATTAAAATCACAGATGCGAGCATTATTTAAATGAAAAAAGTTTAATATTTCATATTAAATATATGGATATATTTTGTGTTCGAACTATCAAGAACCTTCAAAATTATTAAGAAATCTCAAAAAAGACTTTTTTTAAATTTCAATTGATCAAGATGTTGTGTATTATAATTAATTAAATAACTTAATTAACAAAAATAATGCATAAATCTTTTTCAAAATTTTTAAGCCACTTTAACATTATGAAATTATTAGATCGTCATGTGTATCAAGTTATGATGTCAAAAAAGATGTATCTAGTAGAAAGGGGGGGACGACTAAAAATAATGTTAATTAAGAAAAATAAAAATAAAAATTTACCATAAATTAATTGATATTTTAATAATGAATAATATTTGATATTACAGGCTGTGCACTATGAATAATTATAATTTTACATGATTATGTCTCTCACAAGACTATAACGTCTGTTGTATTCAAAGAAAAATTATGAAATGACATCGCAGTTATATGTCTTCTAATAAAATTAAATGTTTATTATTAATTCATTCCGCTGAGAATGGGAGTGATACACAAAATAAATTATATATATAAAAGGGAAAATATATCCGTCAGCAATGTCCGTAAAGTATCCCGTCGGCAAAGAAAATGTTTTCTTTTTTTCATTAAATTTGGTCGAGATCGATTAATCTGATAAGTAAACAGTTGATATGTTACTTCACAACTGCTAGTTGTAAAAAAATTTTATTAAAGATAATCAATAACTCTTAAGAACTTCATATGCATACGTAGATCCAATAAGATATGAAGAAATGAAAAAAAGATGGTATATATTAATTATTGCCATTGATTTAAGGAAGTCCGACAAACGTAGTTACACATTTTTTTTATCTTTCTTAGTATCAGTATTAATCAGTATTAATTATCGCGGATTGCGTATATATTATTATTATTATTATTATCTAGCATAAACATATAGGCATGTATAATACACTACGTAAATAAAGACACGCATATAAATAAGATATTTTTTTCAACTATAAATCTTTTAATGATTACAAACAAATAATTTTTTAATCGCAATTTATAGAGGGTTTTAAAATTTTGAGAATAGTATGGAAAAATATTTTTACGGAAATTTGAACACGTTCATATGGCATTCTCTTTATTGAAATGTCCCATATGTACGCTGCATGCCTATTCCATTGTATCTTTAATGCATAGAGTTTTGCGGCATTGTTGTTAATTTAATAAGAAATAAACAAATTGAATACAATACTAGTATGACAATAGACAATAGACACCGGATCAATATGCAGACCATCAGTATGATGTCTACTCTTTTGACAGATTGTATGCAGATAAAGAATCTTTATCTTCAAATTGCATTTATATATTTTTTATAAAATTTCGCAAAACTTTTATTTTTTTATTTCATCCGAATATACGATTTAAACATTACAAAATCTATATGATATTTATAAATAAGTCAATGGTCCAAAGAGAGAGTGATAGAAAGAATTAAAAATAGAAAACTTATTATTTCCTAGAAAGCTGGAAAACTAATGGACATTTAAAAAATTCCTTCGCTAGACCATATACGCCCTCTTTAACGTTATAGGCTAGGTAATTGTTTGCACGTGTCATGTGTTCGAAACTTTTTCTAAAATATTCTAAACGTGAAAAAAATAAATCCGTGTACAAAGAAGACATGATAGATATAAATTAATAAAAAAAGTGCATATTTTGTATGGATATATGTGTAGGTGTGCGTGTGGAAATAGGAAGGGAAAAGGAGAAAAAGACAAGAGAAGACACATGGAGCATGCAAACACCGATCGTTTCTCGATAATCATTTCTCGAGTCTCCCTCCCCTAGATTCGATACAGCATCTCGGAATCCAACGTACTTATTGACTTATATCCTTGGGATCAGCTGTCGTGTGACTTTATCATACCCCTGAATTTCTTTGAGGTACCCACAAGGGGTGGTTCTTTCGCACATACGATTGTTCGAGAGAAAGAGCGAGAGAAAAGTGTACTCCTACTCTTACTTAAGGAAGAAGTCGGGATACCCTGTCCCCCCCCTTCCTCCCATCAGTAGTTCTGCTCTGGATGGACATATATGAGTAGTAACGTTATGCGCCGCATGCGTTACGCAAGATTCGCCAAAAAGCAAAGAACGTGCGTGCGACGGTTCATACCAGTAGTAGACGGACGCATGGGGGTAGTTCAGCTGCTTTCCGCCGTGAAACCAGTGAATCGGGGGTCGCAGACCCCCTTGCAGACAGCTGCCAGATCGTGCACCTTCAACGTTTCGCTCCCCCCCCAGTGGGCTCTCTCCCAGTCGTTACCCCGTCGCGAGTTACCTACCCTTTGCGCAATTTATTGCACGGCACACATGGAACAGCTTTTTACCGATCCTCGCGTTTCCTCGCGCCTCGATATCGACATCGCACGACCCAGAATCCGCTGTGATCTCTCTTATTTGGATTTTAACCGTGTCTGCCAAAACACGACGCGAAATTGTTCGCGGATCCTTATACTACAGACCCTTACACCTCTTAATTTTATTATATAATTTAGTTTCATATTTTTATAATCATAATTATATCTAATTGTATTCTCATTATGTTTTTTCTTTTAAAAAATCTTTTTAAAAGCGTGACAACAATAAGTTTCACTTTGTATATCTTATCTTTCTCTTTTCTAAAAAAAGAAAAAAAAAAAATCATTAACACAAGATTCATATGACAACAAAACTACATTTAGCATTAAGTACTAAATACAGCTCCATCTTTTATAATTAAATATTCAACGGTCGTTATTAAAGATTCAGCCATATTACTCATCAATAATCGATATTCTTTCCAAACTATTAATCCCCGTAACTCGTTTGTCAGGAAGGAATATACCCGGGGATGAGCCTCATATTTCATACAGAAAGACATTTACACGTTTATACGGATATGTGCGCGCGAGCATACGCGTGCGAATACATGTGGGATGTTGGTGACGAAGTGGTGAAGTACCGAAATCAATATATCGAGCACTGGTCTCGCAAGTCGCGCGAGACGAGACAAGGTGAGGCGAGGCGAGGAGCGAGGTGGAAGCGAGGTGAGAGCGACGGCGCGGCGGTAATGCTGCCCATCGACTTTGATTTTTCTGTGAGAAAGAGTACAGATGGCCGTATTCCATTGTGAGAGTGGCGCGTGCCAAGGGTGGTGTCGACGGTGTACCACACGGGATACAAGGTCTGTCTTTATCGTTATTCCCCTCATCGTGCGAGTGTGTGCGAGACGATAGATGCTAAGTGCACGCGGCCAGCGCGTTCCCGCCGCGCGTACGCATACCTGCGAGAAAGAGTTGCATACGCATACGCATACGCATACGCATACGCATACGTTATACGTGTACGTGTATATTACACGTGCCACGTCGCGCCGAACCGCTAACAGGTATAACTCCATACTGAGACTCCATGTTCGATTCGACACATATAACATAATATAACATAAAGATCGATTTTGTCTCGATTTTCGAATTAAAATAAATAGAATCAATTTACTGGAAAAATTGCACAAAAATCGATCTCTTGGAAAAAATCGGCTCAGAATAAGTATATAGTATTTATAAAATAGAATTCTTTATCGATAAAAGTCTAATGCGTGTGTCATGTTATATTAATCAATTTCTTTCTCTCTTTTTCTCTCTCAATTAAAATCATTATTCATTAAGATGATATATTATGCATAATGGGCGATTGGGTGCACTCATTAAGACCGTCTTGAAATAAGAATGAATTATGAATACTAGTTTTAAATCCGTGTTAAACAATGCATTGGAAATTGAGAATTGCGATTGAAAGAATTTTGTTAGATTGTTAGAATTTGTCTGATCAAATAACCTTATAATCTTAGTCCGTTCTGTTCTAATTTGTTGAATCCTAATGTTTAATTTGCAAAATACAAGTTTCAACGCGTAATCTAATTTGATGTCATTAATGAAAAAAAAAAAAAAAAAAAAAAAAAAAAAAAAAAAAAATCGAAAATCGATTCCCTATTAAAATAACCGATTCTCTAAAAACTCAATTTAAAATCAAACATCCCTAGCTCCGCACCGTTCGCCACGTGCTACGCGTATATTACGGCACACGTAACGCGCGACGTCGTTTTCGATCGATGCATAGTCCGCCGCGCCGTTACGGGAAGCTACTTACGTAATACCCGTCGTCACGAGGTTCTCAAACCAAGGATTTCATAATTAATAAATTACAAATAAAGCAAATAAAAAATTGCCGTAATAAAGAAGATAAATAAATTTAAAGTTAAAAATAACTAAAATATTTTGCAGTTGGAAAAATTATATACAAAAGTAAGATAATTACGACTACGTACGACGGTATAAAATAAAATCATAAAATTTAATTAGAAATTTCTTCAAGACATATGCTGCACGTACCATCAAAGAATAATATTCAAATGCGTTTTTTATATATAGATGAATTTCGTAACGTTTTTCATCGCGATAGATTATCTTCAAATACTACGCTAATGGTAGTAGTAATGGAGTAATGGTTTATTCGCTACGGAACTTGATCGATTGTATTTACAAATTGCCCAAGAATGACAAGGAGTTCACGAAAAGTCCACGAAGAGATCAAAGAACCACTGGTGACGATGACCCGATAATCGTAAGTTTACAGACATACAGGGACGCAACTCCTCTCCCATCTCTGCAACTTTCTAAACGGGATCATCATTCGTTTCTTCGTGTGTGTCTCGCCTTTATAGACGATACCTTCGCCAATTACACTATTCTTCCAACGTGCAGCCGCTGCCGATCGCAGATGTAACGCATAAGTTAGCGGAATTTGCGATGGGTACGTATGACAAAGTAAAACAGATAGAACGACGAAGGACGAGGGAGATATTCAAGAAGGAGAAAAAATTTCAACCCCTACAGGAGATGCTGAGAGAAAGCGGCGTAAACAACGGATGGAGACGAGAAGGTAAGGAGAGAGAGAGAGAGAGAGAGAGAGAGAGAGAGAGAGAGGGGAGGAAGGAAAGAAAAAGAAATGTGAGAGGAAAGAGAAAAAAATAAAAGGGGGAGGAAAGGTCATCGATTCGACTGAATCCTGTGAGAAGTCTCGATTAAATCTTTTTCAGCTACATGCTATCGATCGAAGCTAATCGTCACGTCGTTGTTGATTATGATTTAAGAAAAAGCGTTTTTCCTTCTTGCTTCTCATTCCATTCAACTGTGAATATGTAATGAACTTATTTATGATGATATAAGAAGAAAAAAAAGTGTCAACTAGCTACCGAGTATCTTGACGAAATAATACACTCCATCGTTGTAATTCTACAGATGTTCGCAAGAGTTACAGATCACGATGATGCTTTCGGAAAAGATTTATTCTGTGCTAATCTTCGAGTTCAGATCCTTTCCTTTTCAAATCTCTATTACAAAGAATACATTAAAATAACGGGAAGAAGAATATTTATAAATCGATTTATAAATATATTATTCATTCTGAAAAATTTCCAAATTTGCATTGCATATTTCGACCGATTTAATTCCTCGAAGCGATTTTTATATATAATAGTTTTTGCAACACTTTCCTCTTTCCATTTTTTTTCAATTATCCGTCGAACATGTGAGCAATCATGTGATCTTATTTTCATTTTGTTATCTAATATTTTAATATTATTTTAATATTTTATCAAATAGATGCTCCTACTTGTGTGTGTGTGTGTGTGTGTGTGTGTGTGTGTTTTAATATAAGACAAGCAATATAACATTTAAATATTTCTTCCTTCGAGTAGCTCGTTTGCCAAATATTAAACTTTACATTGTGACTAAATTAAACACAGAGCTGAAAACATAATTTTGCTGTGACCATGAATTAATGATAATCTAAAGTAATAAAGTTAATAGATTTTAGTTAATAGATTTAAGAGATTATTTATTTATAATGTATATAATCTAATTTCTCTTTCAATACGAAATAAAAGAGAGAACCACTATAGTGGAATTTTGCCCTAAAAAGTTATTTAAACCGATATTTATAAGTTTTTTTTTTATTTAAGACTATCTTAAATACAAATTTGAAAAAAAGAGAGAAAGAGGGAGCGATATCATCCATAAATCAATCACATATTAGCATTTTAAGGCATTATTTAAAATTTTGTTATAAAAACGAATTATGAATATTGGCATTAGAGAGAAATCATACATTATAGTAGTGCATAGTACGAAAAGGATTAAACGCCGGAGTAATCCGCCGACTAATCCTTTGATCGTCAAGAATGTTGGATCCAAGACAATCCTGCATCCGAGGCATGGGTTAAGCTGTACTATCGCAAATTCGAAAGGAGACAGAAAATCTATTCGTCGCACAGAGCCTGGCGAAACCCGCCGTTCGTAACGCCTGGACGTTGAAAAAGCTCTGATTGCTTATTGTTCGCTGCACGCATATCCAACGTTCACACACGCGCGTGATGTACCTATATGTCATTCGAGCGACTACATCACACGCGCGCGATAGGTAAAATATTGTTACTCGGGACGAAAGGATAAAGCAGGTTTGCAACGGTAAGTTAGCAGTATTATGCGTATGGATCGCCAGTGCACATATGTGGTATAGTACACAAAAGAGAGCTTGATTTTCCCCCAAAGGAATTGCGGTGTCTCATTTTGCAATTTTGCAATGCAGACATTCATTTGGTATTGGATGGTACTTTAAATCAAGATAAACCGTTGATGCGATGGAAATACAAAGCTAAAATTTTTTTTAAGTAAAATCGCATACAATAAAATATAAATAAGTAAAACTATGTTAATTAATACAATTGTTAATTGATTGAACTATTAATTACCAAAAATTATAAAAACAATTATAGCAATAATTATATTAAACATTGATATAATTATTAATAATGTTAATTAAATTTACATAAATAATTATTAAGTTATTATAAAAATTTTGAATAAATTTGTGATATCTTTTTCCACAACAAAAATGTTTTTCTGGATTATTAATAAAAATAGAGGCCAAGTGTAGTCGGCTTAATACTCTGAAAATACACAATTCTGTCTTTAATGTTTCATAGATATGATAAATTTTCGCATTATTCTGATATAACTGTAAGGATATAACTGTAAGCTTGACAAAGACATCCACATGAACAATATAAATATGTACCACATATTCAATGATGCATCAAGTATTCAAGAAATTGAATGCTACTTTCAAAATGCTGAAACATGATTTAATTCTATATGAAAAATCCTAACCTTTAACTTATATACATTTTGCACCTGATCTTCACACAATAGTAAGGTATCGTCATGGGTTCTTTCTGCGAAGGTATCTAAAGGATAGGTCGTTTCAGCTAGGTCACTGTACAAGTGCTTGCTCCTTTTTTCTTCCTACACTACTCAATATTTTACTGATCTGCTCTCTCTTATCGATATCTCTCGAAAATTTGCTCTTTAAAAGTTATAATTTTCTATTACAACTAATATACGTATATAATAGAAAATTTACTTCCGTGGCTACAATTTTCATTGTATTTCATTCATCGATGATTTCTCATTTTCAACATAATCCTAAATGATTAAAGTGTGAGAAAATGAAGATCTTGATCAACTGATAAACTTAAATTCTTCCCTAAATAAAATAATTGTTTGATGTTTGCGTTTGTTATATGACATCTTCAGGTGAGCTATAACTTGAAATAAAATGCGAGATTGTCTATCTCGAGAATGTTTATATAATCTGACGTGATGAGATAATATGAGAATATACAAGAGACAAAGATAAAGAAATAACGATGACGTTTACCTTAATTTAATAAACGCGTAATTTTAAATGAAAATATCTATTAAGCGCGCTCGTCGCTCGTCGTTCGTATTTGCCGTGCATATCGAGCCAACGGAACGGAAACTACGGGAACAGCCAGATGTTCATTACATCGATGATAAGTCGGTGAACTTTGGTGAATCATTATTATTCGTTGGTGATGGTTCGTACCCCGTTATTGATTAACTGCGAAACTCGGTCCTGTAACAGCTGCACCCGTATGTTCTGTCATGCTAGCGAGAGCTAAAGAATACCCTGAAACTCTTATACCAGGGGGAGAAAAACAAAGTTCATGGGGGCGTACATGGGTACGAATGATAGGATAAGATACCTAAGTACTGCGAGAATGGACGTTGGTTATTCGATCGATCGAGCGCGAGCTTACACCATCGGGGGGCGATAACGATAATCGTGCAACGATATTTACGTATAAATAAAATTCATTTATGTGTAACTTCGATCTACTTTAAAAATCATTTTTCCATAATAATTAATCTATATTCCATTTATCATTCTATTTAAAAATATTTTTAGCATGTATGGCTCATTTTATTTTTTAAACTAAAATAGCGTGGCTCCAAGTATCACGATTTTGGAGATCCAATTTTTATCGGATGGTGTCTAATTCACAAAAATAATTCGTCAAAAAAAATTTTACATTATTTAGTTAATTTATTGTTTCAAATTTTACCAGCCAAGAAGGCGACTTGGTTTACAATCATTTTCTTAACCTCATTCGTCCACCCATTCATTTAATCCTTTACATTAATCATCCTTATTCTTATACTTAATCTCATCTATCTATAAACTTATGCTAAATAATTTAAATATCAATTAAAAATTAAATCTTCTTTTAAAGTATTCTTTAATTCATTTATTAAGTTAATAACATATTGACTTAATTAATGTAATTTTGTATTATATTACATTGCTCAATTAAATGTTATGACATTCTTGCATGTCGATCTCGATAAGAGGTGATCTTTTTGGATATATTTATTGAAAAGTTATTCGGATTATGAATGACAATGATTTGAGAGTGGTAAGAGAAACCGGATAAAGGCGGGCCATTCTGAAGACCGGAAATAATACCAGAGGCACTAAAGAAAACAAAAGAAAAAAATTACAAGAAGGCAGGAAACCTTGCATTATATTCCTATTGACCACTCAATTTTGCTTCTGAAAAGGACGAAATGGTCCTCGCAGGTCGAAAAAAATCACATTCCGATATTCATTACGGACAAAACTTTCTCCACGGGATTTTCCAGTGGAATCAATAATATTAATAGAGTAATTTTTCCTTTTTATAAAATCTTACATTTATTCGGATTAAAAGTAGATAACGATAGAATTGGACTCATCCAGATATACATTGCAATTAATGTAAGATGTGAGGAATTAATTGCAGTAAATGAAAGATAAAATAGGAATCTATTAAGTAAGGCTCTCTTTGAGAGTTTCTTTGAACAAAGCCTTCGCAAGGCCCTGAACGGGGTCTGCTTTCCATTTCGCGCGCGCGACTAGACATAGCCATCGCACTCGCGTTCCCATAACATGTAAAGTTCACGTCATCGCTCCTCCACCATCTCACTACCACCAGAGAAGGATTTAAATCTCAACGGTCGCGGCAGTAGTGGGCGATAGTGGGGAGAAACGACATGGGGAGACTTGCGGCCTCTTTTCGCTTGACGGGGAGGCGAGGGCGTGCGGAGAGAAGCGAGAAACGGTGATCGGAGGGGGCAAAGAGAAGCGGTGAGAAGGGCAGACAAGAGGGAATGCGAAGAGAAGTGGAGGCCGCGGAGATCGCGAATATGGGAGGAAGAAAGAGACCGTTTGTTTGTAAACACAGAGACACGAGATGTGAGATTTTCTCGCAAAAATTCCGCACCGATACGTTTCCGCAGTCCGAAAATCGACAATCCAATGAATTCGTCTGGTTCCATCAAACATTCGCTCGTCGGCGCGCGAAAACGCCATCAGTTCGCGAATACGGGAGATGATCAAGAATTAGATCGATATTTATTATGCCATGACGTAAAAATTAAGCTTGATCTCTCTTAGAAATTCGGAATACGAATTTCATCATATCTAAACATCAAACAAATCATGAATTGATGTATATCAATTTTCGGCTCTATCCGAACACCTTTCTTTTCTTTCCTTCATGTGGGTCTTGGACATTCGTGTTGTTGAAGACACGATAATATCATACCTTCTATCTTTATTTTTTTGATTTTCCTTCAATGTAGAAGGTATCAAAAAATATTCGCGTTTCCCGAAAATAGGATGACATCGACGCAGGAAGAGATAAAAAATTCACGGAAAAGATAAAAAGGAGAAAAAGATAAAAAATTTGACATCTATCATTTCATACGAAAATATGAAAATATTAAATCTATCTTTTTTATCATATATGAATAATTAAATGTTTGGCTTCACGAATTTACATCGGTTATGTTTTAACTCTGAACATTATCCGTATTACAAGTGAGATATATATATATATATATATATATATATATATATATATATATATATAATAATGCTAATACACTTTTAACCAAACACTTTTTCTCATCCGTTTTTCTTATTGATACTTATTGATTGTGTCAGAGGATACGTCTCGTCATAAAAATACGCGCAGTTCTTTCCGCTCCATAGGCGATTCTTCTTTGACCCCCGTCGCGTTTTCAGTGCTCATGCCTAACAGTCACGGTCTCCTCTTTGGCTCTCTTCTGTCCCTCTTTTTTTCAATCCTCCTCTGTCCTCTTTCTTTTTCTCCTTCTCTCTGCCTTCGTTTTCTCACTCCTTGACTCTGTTCCCTTCACCTCCTCCACTGATGACGTTCCAACCGTCATCGGTATCGCTCGGCGCCAACGATGCCGATGACGACGCTTCCATAGCGAACTCGCTCTCATCCTCTTTCGTTCTTTATCCCTAGGCATCTACCTTCTTCTTCCTGCCCTTGGGCCAAGCTTGCGCTTAGCAACACTGAATTATTAACAAATCAGTGAGGAAAATTATTAAGTCGACATACTTTTCCTCGACTTTTGTTTTACTTGTCATTTTTCTTCATTATGTAGTGCTTTACAAACTTTAGAGTTTATATGATAAATGTTGCTTTATCAATCCTTTTTACTTTTATGAGCATATGTATTGACGCGAAATAGAAATACAATTTGATTTCTTTTTAATTTATCAATTTCTTTACTTTATATACGTATGTGTGTAATGTTTTTTAATTCTTTTGAAAATTACTTGACTATTCACAAAAAAAAAATATCGCACGCTGTCTCTTGACATTATAAATCCATTGCAACATCATTATATTCCAAGTTACCAGTTGTACAAACTTATGTTGAAGATAGTTTTAGCATGTCGTCCAGTTGGTCCTTTGCAATCTTAGTATTTTCTTACAGATACATCTCTGGATTGTTATGTGAGTCGATCATATTTCAGTTGCTCAAATTTTTAATAAAATATTTAAAAATATTAGTCAGAAATTCAAAGTCGCACATTAAAAAAAGTAGAAATCTAAACAACAATAGAAAATGGAAATAGAGATCTGTCGATAGATTCCTATTATCAACTCAATTTTAAACTTTATAATATAACTGTTCGTGTACCGTTGCTTTATCTGAATACAAATCCACAACGGATCGTGCCGCAACTCCAGGGTCGCGGCAATCAATACGCAGAAATCAAAGAAAGGTGAATCTGGAATATTCGAGATAACCACAAGAGACATATCTTGTTAATCGAGACGTTTAATACCTTATGTTGAAAACAAAATTAAATAATGTATGCTTACAAAATTATCATTCATAATAAAAAAAATTTGTATAAAACTATGAAGTCTTTCTTCTTTTATACTACCTAACAATTGTTATAGTTAACTCTTGATCGGCAGGCATTGTACTTTAATTAATAACATCTTTCGATTATATTTTACAAAATCGCGAAAAAGCCTCCTTTGTACGTAATGTAAAGAAAGTTTTCATCTTAAGTTACATCTTATCTCGATATATCGCAACGCTCGAGAAATCCAAGTTCACCAAGCTACGATTACGAACAAAATATCTTTGATTTATTATGGATTTGCAAATCCGGTTTATTATTGTTACACGTCTTTTGTATGTGTGTGTATGTTTGTAGAAACGTTAATTCTACAAACGCAGAACGCTCCTTTTCTTGCAAATTATCTTTCCTTTCGCTAACAAAGTGGTCCAGAGAGAGAGAGAGAGAGAGAGAGAGAGAGAGAGAGAGAGAGAGAGAGAGAGAGAGGCGTGAAACCGGATGGTTGACCGCACTGCTCAGCGTTATACGCACTTTGAAAGAGTCTCTATCGGAGCCGCCCTGGATATATAATAAGTCCAAAAGTTTAGAGAGGGTTCCACCCACGGCGGTGGCTCCATTGAAACATAACGAACATCGAAAAAACCGTTGCCATTGTTGCTACTATTTTTCGACTGATGATGTAATTTGTTATTCTCAACTTGTTGTAATCGGCATTATTATGCATTACATATGCAGATATGATTGACAATAATATTAAAGTCTATTTTGAAATTATATAATATTATCAAATTAGACTTTATTGAAAAGAAGATTCGGTTATTAGTTAATAATTAAATATTAATATAATTATAAAGACTATTGTTGTACACTGCCACTATAATAATGCCAAAATATCATTTCAACTTGATGTGGACTCAAAGTTGAATAATGACTGGCACGTTTCAAGATAGAGCAGAGTAAAAAAAGAAAAATTCTAAAACGTACGGATTAGACAAGCGCGATTTGTCCTAATGTGATCTTTGATAATTTTTCAAATACTGCCCAAAGGAAGATCAGAGACATAACTACATATGTACAATCGCATTCGATACCATACTCGTAAGAGACCGGACGTCAACCGAAACGGCCGTTGCTCCATCATCAGTGAAATGGCGGTGTTGTGGAATTGCATTCCACTCCCGTCTGGTCAGGAAAGGTAGGAGGTATGATATGAAGAAGGAAGAGGAAGAAGAAGAGGAAGAAGAAGAAGAAGAAGAAGAAGAAGAAGAAGAAGAAGAAGAAGAAGAAGAAGAAGAAGAAGAAGAAGAAGAAAGAAAGAAAGAAGAGAAGGTACATGCGAGGAAGATGAAGAGAAAGAAGGTAAATGCGTGCGACAAAAACAAGAAAAAAGTAAGAGAAGAAGACGCGAGGAACGTGGTGGAGGCAAGGAAAGAGGAATGAGTGGGTAGGGGTGGAAAGCAAAGACGGTTAATTTACCGCTACCGCTGTTCTTTTCGCGTTGGAATGGACTCGACTTGGTTTCGCTGACCGTGAACTTAGAATCCTCATGTCGAAGAGACGTAGGTCGCATTTATTCAATGTTTCTTTAAAGGTTCACAAAACAAAGAAGTTACTAAGCTTCTAAAAACAAGATAAATGTGAAGAGAAATAGAGCGGAAGAAGGGGAACATATAGCAAAAAGAAGATAGAAAAAGAGAGAACAATAAGGGATAAAGGCTTGACCTTACTCTATGTCTTACCTATATTCAATTTATTCTAAAAGAAAAATAATTTCTTGTATTATCTTGTAATTGTTTGAAAATGACAATGACGAAAAACATTATACGAACGTTTGTAAGTTGTCATTTAACATATTAGAAACGCTTTGATCGTATAGCTCGCTGATGTAAATGATAAAAACTAAGAAAGGAAACAGGTAAAGGTACGGAAGATATAGAGGCATACGCGCGTGTACGGAAGAAGGAATCGCGGTTGAAGTAGCAAGTGGAGGAAGTGGAGGCGACTCGGTCAGCATGTGCGTGGAACGAACGATAGGGGTGTGCTTCATGTTCGGGCTTCCTCGCAGCTACAGGTGCGTAATCGTTTGGAAAAGCTACGCGAGTTCACGCTCTGATAGCCGTCCGCCTGATAGAGGATAGAGTCTGAGCTCCGATTACTATATGCCTCTCGAATATCGACGACTGTCAACGCGTTCCAAGGATTAACATAAGGACGAAAGATAGAAAAACACGTAAAACACGTGAACGCAACAACGGAAGTGTCAAAATATTTTCTTGCGTAAGCCTGCCTCGATAAATCTTTCCGAGACCCGAAATCACTCCATCTTGGTCTTGGATACAACTCCGTGACACTATAAAAGAGCATCGAGTTACAAAAATGCAATTACGAATTGCAATTAGACTTTGGATCATGGAAGAATATAATCAAAGTTTAATCATAACAGAGAATGACCGTAACAACCCAACTAATAATAAGAACAAACGTTCCTTCATGCATTTTCATATTCGTATATTTTATTTCTGTTCGATCAATATTTTTTCTTTTTTCTTTGTTCTTCGATAGATACGACTCATCACTCATGTATTTTATCCTTTGGTCCAATCTCCCTTCTGATCGATCGCTTTTTGAAATTATCTCATTGTCTGTTGGCAATATCATTACATGATATGCTATGTTTATTTTGCTCTTTATCTATTTTCTACTTTTCTACGTCTCAGTATCTTTTAAATAGATAATACGCTCATAGTAATGCTCTATGCATAACGGATCGCGTAGGCGGATGCGGTATGGACGGGTAATCCGAACCGTAACACGTACACGTCTCGTAAGGTGGTCGGATAACATAAGGCGCGGTAAAACGAGCTCGATATCGCAGACCAGTGAGGGAGAAGAGGAATTCGTTGCGTTGCGTTAAACCAAAATAGGATTTAGCGCTTAGCGATTACTTAACGACCACTTCCACACGAGTGGCGCCGAGCGATGGCCCGAGGAGCGAGCACGACGTGTACGTGTGAAGAGTGTACACGTGAAGATGGATCGCATCTTCCTCGGGCGTGCGCGTTTCCCGCGCAGAACTCGGAACTATCCGTGCGTTCGTTCGAGAGATTGCCGCTGTTGCTGGGGCCCAGTCACGTCGTTGGTCGAGTCGAGAGAGAGAGAGAGAGAGAGACATCGTCGAGAGAAGAGAAAGAGAACAGAGAGGGAGAGAAAAGAAGAAATACGTGCGCTCTCTTCTTCTCTGATGGCATGCCGAAGCGAAGAACGAAAGAAGAAGAACGAAGAAATGCGAGATAAAGCGAGAGGAGCGGTATTATGTAATTTTTAACCGTCGCACCGAGTGACCGGCGGACCAGCGAGTAACATTGGATGAGAAACCGGCGTGTGGATTGTATCTCAAGCAACATAATAATTTAATTTATATATTTACGATTTATTTAATTTGCACACTTTTCTATTCGTAAGACAATAAATGTATGTGTTCAATTTCAGATTTCAGAAATTCCATTTCTTTCGCATTCAAAGATCGCATATGAATATTCTTCTTGTCCATTTCTATCAACGTAGATTAATTTTAATCGACTTAATCTCGATTTAACTTATTCTTTATCTTTTTTCATTCAATTACAAATTAGAAAAAGATAAAGAATAAATTAAATTAGGTTATTGTACGTTAATAAAAATGGACAACGATGCTTCGTAAAAAATATGGGTGGGTACGTGCGTGCGTGCGTGCGTGCGTGCGTGCGTGCGTGCGTGCGTGCGTGCGTGCGTGCGTGCGTGCGTGCGCGCGCGCGCGCGTGTGTGTGTGTGTGGATTTCCTTCAACCTGCCGAATAGAAATCCGGAGCTGGTCGCAATGTGTGTACAACAAACATTCAAGTATTTGATGCTTGCCGGAAGTGCGCAGGGGGTGGCTTCACTCTTATATTCACGTTCTCGATTCATAAAGGCGCAATACATCCGACGCAAAAACGTACATGACAGGTTCCATTATCTTGAGTCGGTGGAATCGGGAATGCGATTCGCACGATTGCGTATTCAATGCACTCGGCACATCCGCCGGTACGGAGTCTTTCTTCTTTTTTTTTTTTTACTTTCTTATAAGCACGGTATTATAATGAAGTCGTGAAGCAGAGCAGTCTCTTTTGCACGAGTTGTCCAAATAAAAGTTACGCTTAATTATTTTAAAAGTATATTTTATTATTTTATTCCAAGTTTCAATGTTAAATTTAACACTCACGATATACAAATACCTAGCTACACGATATACAATACCTACTCGAAATTAAGTATTTTCAAACAAGAGGACATTATTCTTTTATTTAAAAAAGAAAAACTAGTAAATAATTAAAAAAAAGATTGTCGTTAAAATTTAAAGAATTTCTCAATTTATATCCTCTACAATGTTCAAAGCTTCACAAATCACAAATTGATTAAATATCCGATAGCTTCTGTAACAATGCATTCAGAGACTTGGATCTTATCGAAGAAATTTTCTTTCCTTCATGTATTATTTCATATTCTCGTTCGCATATTTCACGTTCTCATGCGGCTACAAAGGAAATGACAAAATATGTAAACGAGTTGACGTCATCGTGCGTGTGTACACCAGGAATTATGCGCATATGGGTACGAATGCATGCACCATGCATCGAAGTTTGCCATCAAAATTGTCACGTCAGTAGTGACCGAGGACTAGCTCCACCCGACATGCCGACATCGACACTCTTTTCTTTCCGATGGGAAGATTCTTCCTGTAACACTCCGAGCAACCTCGTGGAATCTCAGCTGAGACTGCCCGAAGGCTCCGTTCTCAATTGGCTCTCACACATCGAAGAGAGCCGGTAGCCTTTTGTAAACTGCGTTCTCCCTACAAGGCGAATTTCGGTTATTCCGAGTCGGTCCCCGGTTCCAAAATGCTTCCGAAGGTAAAGGATTCATTGGTGAACTTGAAATATCAGTTACCTACGTCAAACTGCCATACCGCTAACTTGCTCTTTCTTCCCTCTTTACAAGTACAATAAGTAATGACTTTGGAATAATAAAACATATTGTAATTCAAAAAAAGAAACGAATCAGTTGAGTCGGTTTTCGATCAATATATAAAGTTCCAAAAAAATTATAATTCCAAAACTTGAAAAAACTAATGTAAATAGGATCAAGAAATATGATATTTTAAAATTCCACAATTTCAATTGAATAATTGATAGAATAAATGGAACGATTAATTATCAGATCTCAAATGCATCTCAAAATGCTATTAATAAAAAAATATAATATAAAATAACAAATATTAATTAAGTCAACGATAATTTGACTTCTCTAAAATTCAAAATTCGGGAACTTAAGTTACGCGAATATATATGAGCAGAGATCCACTCGTTCTCACGATGAGAAAGAGAAAAAGAGTACGTAGATATAAACGACATTGTATTGGGCGGGCAAAGGGCTCTTACACCCAACAACAAACAAGCCCGATACTGCTTCGATACTGAACGTTAAAAATCCGAATCTAGAGTCCGACATTAAACAAAATTTGAAAATAAATTTTTTTTTAAACTCAAGACAGAGCCGGGAAATATTTATCTATTTTTATTTCTAAGATAAAATTTAAAAGATATGTTTTTCATTTTATTATAATTTACTTATTTCATTCTTTATTTATATTCATATATTTATTTCCTCATTTTTAATTTTTTTCACAGCGATTTTAAATAACTTTCACTTGTTAAAATGAAAACATATTACTTAATCCATATACGAATAAATTTTCTATGTAAAAACAAACTTGATCTTTATCCATTAAATTTTTAAGATAAATTGCTATAATTGCTATATATGTATAGATATTTTCTATTTGTATCAATCTTATTATTCGTTTGCTTATTGTCATAGATATATAAATATGTTTATGTGCAGATTCAGAGCCTTTATAATCAGAATCTCTCCATAATAAACTAAATTATTTATATAATATTTGCATTGAAATCATAAATTAGAAATTTAGATTAATTATCGTATAAATGTGAAAATTGCAATGGTTGAATTCTGAAGAATCGCAAAGTTACGAATAAAATACATATCGTAAGCTGATGCATAATGGTAATTAACTGTCTAATTATCGTGAAAGAGAAAATGACCCCGGCGAACAGTGGGTGTATCCGTGTGTATTTAATCAACTCTCTAATCGAGAAAAATTTTCCGGCTAAGACAACGTTGATCGATACGATTCATCTGACATAATGACCCGACCGGCTCTCAGCGTGCCGTTTTCCCGCCAAAACATAATCAGCTGACATTCCTCACACACAGCTGACGAACCATTTAAACCGATTTAAAAACCTTCCAGGTAGGCCGACAACGACGGCGGTGGTTCTACCCTTGTCCTTCTTTTTCTTTTGCCGGTTTCTCCTTCGAAGAACGCACACATATACTTGATGCGTATGTATGATGTCTAGACGAACGACTGAAGGACTATATACAAGCAGGTAAGAAGCCTATAGACGGCAGTTACCAACTGGCAAAACCTCATCTCATGGTTCATCTTCCGTTGAGGTCGTCTTCCGAATAAGAGGCTCGTTTAAGGTCGTGGTAAAGAAACAGGAACAAGACAAACTTGGGAAAAGTTTCTCCTTTGTGAAAACCTCATTCCATTCCACACACACACACACACACACACACACACACACACACACACACACACACACACACACACACACACACACACACACACACACACACACACACACACACAGACGCAGCGAAAACCGAGCGGTCTCGGGAATCGGGGATGAAATATACAATTCCAGAAATTTTCGAAAGGAAAAGATTAGATTTTTCAATGAAAGTCTTCGCCTATCAAAAGGAATAATGATTCCGTTGTGATGTCGAGTTTTAGATTTTCTAAGTAACGGAAATGTTATTTTACAAGCAAAAACGCACGGAAACGAACTAACATTTATCATGTTTCAAAATAATTCAAATGATTCTGAGCACATCTTTTGATAACTTTTCGAATTTAGAGAAGACATACAGAGAGAAAAATCACTTTCTGTTTTTAAGAGACCATCATTTTTAAAAGATACATCTAAATGACAGCTTTTGTAAGAATTTAAAGTGGAATCTCGCACGATGCTAAGAACATAAATATACATAAACATCTAAAAAAAATATATATATACATACGCATCCATATGCATATTATTCGATCCTAGAAAGAAAAATGTGTTCACATTCTTCGGACTTTAACGTTATAGACAAATAACGTCAATTTGCTTGATGACAAAAGCTAATAATAAGAAAGCTTGGGAACTGGCGTATTTTATCAAAACTAAGAAATTCCATCCATTTTTTCTCGCGTAAAAAGTATTTAAAAGATTTGCTTAAAGTCTCGCGTATCGCTCGGATATCTCTCGGTTTACAATGGTATTAAATTTTCATGAAGAATTTTCAATGATATAGCGATCGCTCCATTTTTACAAGCGAATTAATCTTGAAAACATAAATAGGTTCCAACTAAAAATTTTAAGAAAACCACGAAGGAAAAGAAGGAAACGTCGAAATGTCGCAGATAAGTTTAGGATATGTCGCGAGAAACTAGATAGAGGAAAGTCAACGGGAAAGTCATTTCTCTAATTTCTTCATTTTTTATTTAAACCGATATTTTGAATTTATTGGGTATTACCTTTAACCCCATCAATATAGACAAACTAATCGGCTGTTGGGAGCGAATGTAAAAATGCTGAAAGTAGAAATGCAAAACGCGATGATAGAACCAATAACAAACCATACAAAACTAATAATGACAGGTACCACACAGAAAGCGGAAAAAGGGACAGCAAAGGGATGCACCACAGGCAGGTCCCTTTCCCTTTCTCCTTTTCTGTCGCTTCGACATAGGGTCCTTTGCACGACGGATCTCGCAAGGCACACAGGCACAGGCACAGGCACAGGCAAAGCGAGCAGGCGCGGTACGAATATTGCCGACGCACAGGTACCACAGAAAATGACCACTTCTACTCCCACGCCTACCTGAAAGCCATGATGTACCAAACTCGCGTCCGATCTACAGGATCGGTCACTTTGTTGAGAAAAGAGCGAAGACCGAAGCACGAGAAAGTGATGGGTGATTAAAGCCAGGGTGGGCAAAAAGGAGACAAGGAATAGGATCCGTCGAAAAATGCGCGGCAACTTTTGCGAGCTATCGCTATTTGGAGTAGCGCACTGCCATTCGATCCCGTCAGGAACGTGCGACGAAAAAAGTGCTTTTTTTTCACAGATTTCTTTTCGGATACCCCTGGGAATGTATTGTATTTGTATCGATAAAGGCGCGATCCTAATGCGGGGATTTCTCGGTTATAAAGAGATACAATAAAATTGGGCACTATGGAATCTGAGACACATTATTGAGCGCTCGTGTATCCACACGAGATGCCGCACGATGCCGTGCACCCTGTGCACCGCTGCCGTGGGTTGACTATCGTCTAAAGGCGGCACTTGAATTCTCTTTACATGCCAAAATACATACATAACTATTTCAATAAACGAACCGTTTGTTAACTGTAAATTAATTAATTAATTACATTTCTACCTTACCCTTCTAGAGTTCTATTGAAGACAGCAATCAGAGAGTTACGATTCAGAGTGTTTCTTTAAACATATATAACTTATGTATGTATATAATGCAGTAACGATTTAAAAAAATAAATAATAATAAAATTCAGATTACTTAAGTTTAATAAATCATTTGCACCGATCTAACTCTATTCTCCCTGTTTCAAACAATTTTGAAATATCTCAATAATATGTAACTACAGTTTTTCCATAGCGCAATCATCATCATGGTCATTGCACGTTTGCAAAGTCTCTACTCGTCGAAACTCGTAGAAATGGTAGAAAAAAAGAACTTAAAGTCTGTAAAACGAATGAAATCCGATAAGCGCCGAAGAGGGTGAACTTAAAAGACATAAAACAGACAGAGAGAGAAAAATGGGAAAAAGGACGAACGTTTGGTGTATCGATGGCGATCAGCTGAGGAAGAATCCCTGGGTACGAAACTGGTTCCCATACCGGAACGTCTTGGCGGGAAACGCCGGCCAATGGTGAGCGTCGCTCCTTGGAGTGCCGCTTTGGAATGCCGTTCGGCAAAGATATAACGACGTCTCTGGGAACGTGAACCGTGGAAGAGGAGCATTTGCATTCGATGCGAGATGCGTACCGTAAATTTGTTTCCCGCGCCGCGAGATACTGGCCCTGATATCCGGGAATATGTCCAACGAGAGATCGGTCTTCGACTCTCCGCGGATCATCGCGTTCTTTCGACATCGATTTTTCGTCCTCTTCTCTTTCGCAGCTTATCGACAACATCACGTCCGACAGTGACACGAGTGGTATAAAGATAACGAAGATAACGGCCAGAACGTAACGAACAGCGGTGGCTGACGAGAAAGAGGCAATTGGATCTCTTGGAGAGATCTAATTCAGCAGTTTATACGGGTTCACGTCGTGGATTAAATGGAAAAGACTGACTTGATAAGCTGGCTTTTCAATACTCGGTCTACTTGTTTTTATTAATGATTATATACTTTTAAAGATAATAGCGATAAAGAGAATAAGACAAATCAAAGTTGTACGTAAAAAATTTACATAAATATTTTTGCAGAATATAGCTCTTGATAGAAGATTATTCCAGTTTCTTCGGAACAAGCATCTTTATGAATGCTTTTGAAGTTGGTATCCTTGTAGTCTGTAACCATTCGTGGCCTGTAGCTACTCGTTTCTTCCCGCGCTTTTGAAAGAATAATATCACAAAGAAATAAGAGAGACGATTTCCTGAAAATTTTGAAACTCTTCTAGATTCTTACGTACATGTAAAAGGACTTCTCACGCGATATTAAACTTCATATTTTTTCGTCAAGTACTTTTTCGTAATTAATTGTTCCAATGGTAATATTGTTTCCAGTGATTGGTAATTGCTTGACAAATATTCCAAGTGGTATTCTTGACAAATAAGTAAAATCAGACTTGAAATTTTTTTTAATATAATAATCGTTTTAAGTAACAATTTCCATTTTAAAGGGCATCATTTGTATGTTGTAGATTTAAAAATAAAAGCACCTTGAAAAGCACAAAAATTTTTCTTTTTTATACGATAATGCAATGATAATGCAAATTAACAAACTATTTAGCTATAAAAAGTGATAAATCTTTTTCTTCGCATAAGTTTACATGTCAAATGAGTTTAATGATCATTTTTAATGCTTCAATTCATTTACTGATCTTCCTGTTTTTTTTTCTTTTCTGCTTGTTTAACCAATCCCATCGTTTTCATCGTCGGCACCTCGATCTTTTCTGATTTTCCTGATTAGCTTGTACGCAAACATTATTATCTATATCGCGAGTTTTCACGATAGATCTTCTTGGGAAGGGCGCAGTTCAAACATACTGGTTATCGTAATATTAAGATAAAGTTTAAAGTTTAAACTTTAATGCAGTCGACAAAAATGGCGCTCGTAGAATCACTTACTCCGATCGAGGACAATACAATGGTAATCCACATCGATAAAAAAGTCGATTGCGATATTTATATAACGATTAGCCATTAATTGATATACAGTCACTCAAGTTGATATCGATACTTTACATTCAAGTCAAGAAAAAGAAAAAATTATTTTATTATTTATATAATCTATTTTTGTGTGTTTTCTTTTTTGCTGCTTCTTGAATTGTTAATAAATATAATTAAAACTAGTCTCAATTCTAAAAAAAACTTTTTTGCTACATTATACTTGAGCGATAAAAACTATGAAGATTATTTTTTTTTGTACAAGTAATATATTTTTTAATTCGCAATCCAGCTCAGAAAAGAAGAGAAGATTGAGATAAACTTTTCTTTGTAAAGTTAAACGAAATAAATTAAAGTACAGTGACTATTTGACTTCCAGCACCTGACTATTAAAATTTCGACCGTTAGATTACATCTATTCGAATACTACGTCGTAGAACACGTTCTTCGTTGAAGTAGACTTTAGGTCGTATACTTCTCTTCATACCAAGATAAATAGAGGCGGTGAAGAACGTAAGAGAGGAGAAGGAAGATGGGACCAGTCGCGGGGGTAGATGAGGGGAGTAGATGACTGGAACCATCAAGAAAGGTTCTTAAAGAAACCAAGCATACCAAGAGAGGAAATAAATTCTCTGCCTGGCAACAAAGAAAACCGCTTTTCCACGTTCTTAATTACGATATCTCTTCACGTTCTTGAGTTAATATCCACGGTAGAATCACAAAGATGCTCGAACTTCTACGCAACAATTTTCTTATCCTGATAAACGATAAATCGCGTCAAATTTGACGAATAAATTAATTTTTATTATACTTTTATTATACTTTTTTTATTATACTTTGATATTTTTTATCGATTTTTTTCCGATATATAAGACGTAATAATCAACGTAATAATACTCTATATCTTAAACTGTGTATATGTTTTCGCGAACACGCAACGGTACGGTGATTACTTCACGAACTATGCACAAGGGATAAAAGGCGTGGGTGTGGTAATTCTCAAGGAATAACCGGCTCGTTTTACCCGTCAGCGTTTCAGATATCCCACGTTATTTTATACCCTTCGATTTTACGAAGAATCTAACACGTGTAATTAAATCTGTAGGACCACCCAAAAAATGTAAATTATACTTCGAGACACTGACATTTGTAAGCTGCAAATATTTAGAGCAAGGAAAACTTTAAAAAGTTCTACTTACAATGAGCAAATTTCGATAAGTATAATAGGAGAAATGATTTTTGGTCTCTTCTTTTTTTTTTAATAAAAATATTTCTCAATAATATCAGTTATAAATATTTATTTATATATCGGCTAAAATGCATTTATAATCAAAATAAAAAACTATTCTTTGAGAGAATATGTTATATTTATGATATTTAATTAAATTATAATACGATTAAAATTTAAATTTAACTTAAGCTTTGAAGACATAAAAAGAGAATCATTACTTTGGGCTCTCTCTCTCTCTCTCTCTCTCTCTCTCTCTCTCTCTCTCTCGAAGCGTTATAGTTACCAACACAATTATAAAAAAACTTTGATACGAGCAGTTTTCTTCATTTTGCCAAAGGGTATATCAGGAAAAACGTGTGTGATATCTCTAGATAATGTGATAAAGCAGAATGTTTCCTCTTTTATAGCGGGGATACATAAAACACCGGTAGGAGTGGGAGGTGACGACAAAGACGCCGTCATTTCCCTCCATTTTCGAATTAAAAAGAGATGTTGGAAGAGAGAGAGAGAGAGAGAGAGAGAGAGAGAGAGAGAGAGAGAGAGAGAGAGAGAGGGAGGGAGGGAGGGGAGGGGGGAGGATAAAGGAGGGAAATGCAGAGAGACCGTGAAGTTCGGGGCCTGTGTTTGAGATGGGATCCGAGCTTGGACTTAAGTCTGAGTAGATGTAGTATGGTAACGTACATATATATATCCACTATACGAGAATGGCGATACCAACATCGAAACGAGACCGCGTCTAAAGAGAGAAAGGCGTTCGGTGAGACGCGATGAATGAACCGCGAGCATGAATGGAGCTCTCGGTGGTGGTGTAACGAGTGGAAAAACGTAGGACCAATTCTCACGCAACTGACAAATAGAACACGTACAGAACGCGTTTCTATGAATTAATGGATGTGCGGCTATTCCTAATCGCGTTGAGAAACTGTTCACTTTGAAGCGCCGATCAAATATCATAGCACATTTCAAGAGTGTCGACACGGACGGCATATATATATATATATATATATATATATATATATATATATATATCGGAAAGAGGGTAAACTCCTAAAAGACAACGCGGCAGCTGTGACAATACTTTTGACTTGTGCAGGTTACAGCAAATAACGTCAACGTCGCAAACACTTGTCTCAATCGTTCTCTTTCTACTTCAAATTTTTACTTTAGTCTTTCTAATATCTTTATTCCATAATAGATCAATAATCTAGTTAAGAAAAGTCTCGACTTCATGTAGGAGAGTTGCAATTGAAATTAGAACTACGATTCCTAGATTATTTTATGTTGTTTAAATATAATCAATAAAAATCTTTTAAATTATATATCTATATTATCGCCTATATTAAATAAATTTTGTGTAATAAATGCAACAAATAATGTTTAAATAGTAATCGTAATTTTTTCATTAAGCTAATAAAATTCCATACATAATATTATTATATTGTACCGTTAAAAATATAAACCCTTTGAATGCTGAGAATAAATAAATATCTATCTATTTACTACACATACAGACAAAGATTATACGATTAAGGAGGATTTAGTTATATAATAAATCGATAATATGTACAATACTATAATTTTTCAATAAATATTTATTATTTATTTTTAATATATTATATAATGTATTTTTAATATATGATATAAAGACACATCATTTACTACTCAACTTCCAATCATGTTTTATTATTTTTATCAAAGAGTATCTTGTAAGTTTTTGTTATTAATTATTTATAAAAAAATTAATAACACAAAAATAATAATGTGCAGAATGACATTTACGGCTAAATATTTTTATATTATTATATTAAATATAATTTATTATATTATTATACTAAATATTTTAAAAAAATTTAAAAGTGAGCTGTATGTCGATTAAGAAGTAACTAAAGCTAAAACCTCCTTAATAGAGCGCAAATTAAAGTTGAAGTGGACTCACCCTTCATTTTTCTGATCGTTCACGCGACGAGAGGCACCGAGAATACCTAAAATCAAAGACAAAAAGATGTTAGAGCGTGATGATATTTCACAGCAGAGCATTGCCGAAATCTGGATCTTAGAAGAGAGAGTTTCAAGAGTCGAGAGCCGAAGGAGAAAGATCACAATAAAACTCACGCCTGTGTCTACGTGCGCGCACAAAAGACTGGACCGGTAACCGTGATTATCGTAGAGAACACATGTTCTCTTTCATAGGACCGCACATGGAGCCCGCATGCGCCTCCCCAATTCGCCAATCTCGCGAATCTTCTAACCGCATACAAGATGCGAACTGAAGGCGCGAATACCGGTCATCTTAAAGATGCCGCCATGAAATCACGCGCGATCATTCGTTCTCGCGGTCATTCGTTCGTTTATTTGGTTTCGCTTTCGTTCCAACAACAATTGGTCCTGCTGCCAAACGCTTCAGAAGCGAACGGGGAGATAATGGTCAAGAATTATCACCCGGTATTATTGTCGTTATTACTGTCGTAGAATCGCTACCATCATCTGCAATTCACTATTTTCGAATCTCGGCAATCTCAATGGAGTCAACTGCGCGACAAGTGCTCCTCAGGTATATTGAAATTCGAGAAATATGGCATACATAGGTCGCACGTGCGTGCCATGTGGCTCGAGAAATGTCATCTTACTTATGAGATAGTTTCTATTATTTCTATCATTGTTGGATAAATTGTTGCATAATAATTAATAGTGCGATAATCAAGAAGTAATTTACTTCTTACATATTTTACATTAAAAATTGTTAGAGATAAGAATTCTGATTTATCGAATGTATAGTATCTATGAGATATTTAATAACGCGGATTTGTTAATTTGACTATCGCTATTTCCACTCGCCGCGCAAAATGTACAAAATCATTCCTATCTCCCACATAATATAAGATACCAGTCTACCGTTAGACCGGAAGAATACGAGACGTGAAGGGACCGGTCGTTTAATCGTTTCATGTCGCACCAATGAAAAGACGAGGGATTCAATGTGTTCGAGCATCCTCAGTGAAGAAACAAGTTGGCGTGTAACAAATGTGTTTTATATATATATATATATATATATATATATATATATATATATATATATATTAGATTACAGGGTGTTCCGCGAAACTTGTGCCATCGCTCGTAAAAAAAAATAGATGAGATCGAGATGAACATAAAAATCCCATACCATTTTGTGATATTCGCGATAATAATCGAGATATTAATTATTAAAAATCATCGTATTAGCCCGGCAAGCGCGCGGTAAGATACTTCCGCCCGGCGATCATTGTTGATAGGCGCGTGAGGAATTGTTATTGTCAAATGGCAATAGTTATGCACGAGCCGTTTGAAGTAATCTTGAAGAATGAATAAAACGTATCTTTCACGAACGGCCACGATCAAAATCAAATTGGACATCGAACAGGCATGGATCAAATTAAAAAAAAGAAAGTATATGGAAATGAATCAAATATAAAAAGAATGAAATGTGAAATCTTAAAATAAGATTTCTATTAGATGGCAGATAAGAGCAGAACTAAAAAAAAAGCATTTTTCTCGTGTATATATATATATATATATATATATATATATACACCATAACACATTTCCGCAGGAAGTCGGAGGCATTAGCCGTGACACACACCCTCGCGTGTCTTACTTATTCACGTCGAAACATAGAGGATGAATTCACGCGAATTTCCAGGCAGGAATTTCCAAAATGTGTTTGAAATGGAAATCCTTGATCTTTGGAAAAGTCAACGTATTGTTGTTCTGAATGTTCCTTCGTTTCTCTCATAGCAATGTGCAATACCCTTTCTACTTAAATTTTTTTAGCATTGCTAATTTTGCAGTAACCTGCTTGCACTTTAGATATTATGCAATTTGTCATAAATGATTTGTCATAAATTCGTTTGCGAACAGATGGCGAGAATATTTATGCATGAAATACGGAGGCCTTTTGCGGATTAATGCACGATCAACCATCGGAATCTTATTAAGTAATTAAATTCAACTTGGCCTTACTTCTACTGAATTAAAATTCGAGCTGACTGATTAAAACATTTATGTCTGTTCTGAAATAACATTTTAAGAATGAATTGTAAAAAAGAAAGAGAAAGAAAAACTAACAAATAAGTAATGTAATAAAACAATATTCTTTAGCATCTATATTTGTTAGTGTCTGAATTATTAAAAATGTTATTTGTTTGTAGTAATGACGAGTTGACACAATTCTTCTCAATTCTTTCAATCGACGTATGTATTCAAAGTGTCTGCATTGTCTAAAAATTGTATATCTAATTTATCCGGAACATAGCAGACATTGACTTTTAATAATCAAAGTTACCGATAGTGCAACATGAAATACCATACGTCTGTCTTACTCATCGATTCACCCGCGTTTGTCGACAGTATGTCGGTTCGCCATAATTGATAATAAAGCGTTGCGCCAATGCGAGCACGACGACTTTGTCATATCAATATTAAGTCGACTGCGAGAACGACATCAGTCTCCCCCACTAATTAATGTGACATTCTCCGGCGAGCAATAGGCAGCGGCTGCGGCTGTGCAACATGTGCAAGTACGCTTCAACGGTCGTGGTTCCACTCTAGAGCGAAGCCACGAAGCAAAGCATATATGGCAAGCAGACAAAATCATAATACTAATATCACGCGAAAGAAGGAGCAGGAGAGAGAGAGAGAGAGAGAGAGAGAGAGAGAGAGAGAGAGAGAGAGATATCGGGAACGCGTCTAATTTTAGATAAACGTCTCACGACATCCGTTTCCTACACGCGCGCAAACACCAGGAACACGTACATGCCAGCCGTTTTCCGCCAGTGTAGGGTACTCATACGAGATTAAGGATACGGATCCCGCGAGTGTAGTTAAAAATAAAGCACAGTCTGTCTTTTACCTCAAACGAGCAAGCGAGCAAGCGAGCAAGCGAGCAAGAGTGAGAGATTTCAGGACAAATTTTGTTATCCCTCCATGAGATCCAGTGTTTATGTCGGTTCTGGATATAGTCAACTCTCATGATAATCCTTCAAAGAAAAACAGAGAGTAATCAGAAGCGTCTAGATACTTGATAATATCCTTGAATTGTATTTACCGCAAATGATTTTAAACTGATTTGATTTCTCGTAATCGTTACAACTAATTGAATTTTTAGACAATTGCCCATCTCTTTATAGCTCTGCTTTCAGAAGCAAATGAATAATCAGTTAAACCTCGTCAACACGTTAACACGTTAACTGTCAGTGGTTAGTCAACTTTTCAACGTTGATAAGATTATAACATTGACCCAAATTTCGAGAAATGTCTGAAAATAATTTGAATTTAGGCTTAAGTTGTATTTAAATTTAAACTGAAATATTTGTGACAATTATTTGACTAGCGGATAAAATTCAATTCGTAATCAAATATTCAAGAAAAATATTTAGCAAAAAAATTATTTATAAAATAAATATTTATATAATATTCGTGCATCGCGGGACGATTGAAATGCTTGTTATTAATCTGCAATGAACGATATTTGCCTGTGACATACTCATACGTGACATCCACGTGAGCCGATCAGGCGATAATCTATCGACCCTCCAATGTAGAATCTTTTCTCATTGGTGAAATAGGGAAGGAATTTATTTAATATTCATCCGTTTCATCAACGCAATGTCGTTGATCGCAAAAGACAAATTCGATAGTGCGTGCATGTACACGGTACAGATGGCTTATGGCGATCGATATTAGAATCAACTCATCAAATTCATTGACTCTTATGTCTCGTTACTGTCTCGGCACGTCAACTTGCGTTGTATAAAAACTCGCGACAGCATTTAGTAGATTCGAAATTCGCGCGAACGAACGACGAGACGCGCGAGAGGGAGGAAAAGACGAAAGGTAGACGCGGTACAAACGGATGAGAGAGAAACTCGATTTCCTGCAACCCTGCAACGTCTCGCTAACTTCTTTTATCTTCTTTTATCACCCCTCTCTTCCCACCGTTATCGTAACATTCGGGGATGGGAAACGCCGCGCTATCCTACGACAATGTACGATGGCACGAGCCAAGTCGAGGGGTCGCACCGTGCACGCATTTCAGGATACGTAGTTACGTGTACGGGTATAGGGGTGGGTCGGGTATTCAACTACGACTACGCGATGCCAGGTGGTGACTGCCGCCCCATGTGTGCTCATATGTCTGCCCCCCCAAGTGGCGTTACTTTGCCACTGGCTGGCGCGATATATGAACTAAGTGTGTGTGTGTGTGTGTGTGTGTGTGTGTATGCAAAAGGAACGTGAATTCGTCACGCTATGCGCCTTCGTCAGCACCGACGCGATTCCTCGGTTAACCGCCTTGATGGGCGTGATCCTTGCCTGCCTTGCTATATTTTTAATATGGCTTATGCAGCTCTATTCGCACGTACAATAACCGTGCGTAAAGGATATCATCAGAAATTCCAAATTATATGATTGTAAACTGTTCCGTTTCTCTTTCCTTTCATTTACGACCAAAGATCAAAAGATCTACCTACATTTCATTCGTAACATCACCGCGAATTAGTTTACACATATTTTATAAAACGTATCAATTCGACTCATAAAAATGTACACAATACATGTACAGAACCATCGTACGCATCGCACGTGGTCTAAATGAAAATGAAAAATATCTCGTAGAAGAAATATCATGCAAGATATGTCGCCTATGTGTTACCGAGGGTCGTGCTCGACTATCCGATATCGATTGGCGGAACCAACCGGTCCAACCGGCGCGTGTCACGGTTACAGCCCGCCACGTTTATGAATTCGCCCGACGCGAGCGATACGCGTGCGTGCACGCGTGTAATTGCATCTAGAGAAAAGGGGAAGATCACGTCCCGTATATACATGGTCCAAACGGAAAATTAGATAATCTAGGGTAATATGTCGGGACGGCGGTAAAGCGGACAGATAAAAAGACAGTATGTTGTAACGCCAACGAGCTGCCTATCGCCGTTGGCATCGGCAGCTTCGCTAAACACGCGGTGCTTCGCACGGTGCAACGAGATAGAACGTGCACACACCATGTGCCATGTATTTTAAACATGCTCACACAGGTGTAACCTACCCCACCGTGCCCGTCGAGGGCGGCAGCCCTCATTTCGCGTCGGAATCGTTCTTGCGAATCCTAACTGTCGTAATCATCGAATCACTTAAAACTCGTAAAAACTTGACGTGTCTATAGAAATGAAACTAGAATTTCCTTCTGGTATATCGCAGAGATGACTCTATTGCTCCATAAAATATCGATTCAATTTGAGAACATATTTGATATTTCCTTTTTAAATTTGTTTTATGAATTTGTTTTATAAGAGAAATAAAATGTGTATAGTAAATATGATTTTTTTTCATGTCACACGACATGAGCTGTTTATAATACGAAGTAGACGGGTATACGGTTGCGACAGAATTTATTAGAACTTTATATTTAATTAAAAAATATGCCAGAAAATAGCCAGAAAAAAGCGCGCGTTTATATAATGTCTTATCTTAATTTAACAAATAAATTTTTTTGAATTAAATTTCAATTTTTCAATGAACCCATCAATTTTCAATCTGAAATAACCTTATAATCTTAAAATTGGAAGATATCTTCTATATTCTACACGTGGCTTCTATCATATCATATTCACGTTAGGTACGTTACGTAAAACCGTCTCGATTAAAAACGCAGGTATCATCGGTCTTCCCGCAAACAAATATCCACTGGGACATCGACCTTTCATTTCTCCTGTTAATATAGTCACATTTACCTACACATTATTTTATACACTGTTAATGTAGTCGGATTTACCTACGTGAATTTCTTGTTCAAAGGATGATTCGCATGTGCCTCTCTGGCTATCGCTTGTAAAAAAAAGATGTATACCGTTTGAAAATGATTCGTTAGCCAGATTCCCAAGCATTATGGTTAATGTGCGTGCGTGAATCATTCTGTTGTATTCTACTGTATCCCGCCGCGTACGGTTTCTAAAGGGTTCTGAAGGGTGATCCCCAATCCCATGCAACCGTTTCTGGTTTTTTGCAATGATAAGTGATAAGGCAATCGAATATCAAAAGATTGAGATACAATTTGATAAACAGTACATGATCATTTTTACAGCATTAATATAATCAAATATAATCAATAGTGATTAACGCAAGCATTAAACACGAATATTAAAAATTTAAATCTTAAAAAAGATTTAAAAAATGATTCGTTAGCCAGATTTAAAAAATGCCAAATGCACCTGTTGTAATAAAATTACATTAAAATAGAAATGGTACAACAGTTTCAAAAAAGATATTCTATAAAATAGTAAATTAATTTCTACAAAAATAACGACATGGAAAAGTTGCACCAATTGAAAATGAGTAATAATGTATACAATTACAAAAAGGATATTCATTAAAATCAATAAAAAATAAATTACAATTATAATAAATACTCACAGGTAATATTCCTATTAAAATTACGCGAATGAGATTATAATCATCAGGCCCAAAAACCTGAATCTTATTGAACATGTTGAATAATACATTGTTGAATAATACAATGAAATACTAATGGAAAATACAAAAACGTAAATTTTTTAGCCTAAATAAAAACCTGTACAGTTACGAGTTAATTGTATTCAGTCGTATTCACGTTATTTAAATCACTAGACATGTGGAAACTAGACCGGTGTAATACAGCTTGCGTTCAGATTCCCATGCTATTGGACGCACGGAAATAATGTATAATGTTATGTTTGTTAAAAGCGCGTCGATTGCGCGTAAGATGCATTTTGCCGCGTCTCTTTTTATCGTCGAAAAATCGATTTCAGGAAAAAGTTACGCCGGTACCGATCATCATGTTCGCAAATGCGATACGCAAACAGGAAAGCGGATAGATGTTGAATAACAGTCTGCGAGAACAGAATGTCGTCGGTGGGAATAAAAGTTGAAGCGTGTGCCCCGTTACGAGTTGCGAAACGGGACGGGGACCAGACGCATCGGGACCAGACATCGGGACGAGACACAGAAGAGAGACCGAGGTAAGGAAACAAGCGACAAGAGAGTGCCTAACGGGGGGTTGGTTGGTTGGTTGGTTGGTTGGTTGGTTGGTTGGTTGGTTGGTTGGTTGGTTGGTTGGTTGATTGGTCGGTCGGTCGGTCGGTCGGTCGGTCGTTCGGCCTGTTCGATAACTAAGCTCGTTCCTCTCTCTATCTCGCTCGATTCTTCTTCCATCTTTCGACATTAGCAAGGGTAGGCCGCGAGGGTAGTAAGACGAGGGGTAGTCGAGTCGTGCGTGCAGCCGGCACGCGCTCAACGAATTTTTCATCCAACGGATCCGCCAAGGTGCTCCTTCGGGTGCAACCGCGAAGAGGGAAAACTGAAATCCTCGGGTGGTAACCATTCTCGAGGATAGGATGGTTCCGCGCGCGCACCAATCGTCATCATTATACGCATTTTATCGCTTAATTATAATCGCGATCTTCACTAATTGATCCCTTCATCGCAGATTGGTGGGACGAAAGAATGAATATCAAAAATTGAGACGATAAGACTCGATCGAATGCATTTCGCGCGATCTATATCAGGACAGTTGTACAATCAAACGAGCTCTCGACTTTTCGTGTTTTTCAGTTTTTCGCAACGACATTTCCACGACGCGATTCACGTCGAGAATCCATATCTCGCGATTTGTAATTCGGACCCGCGACCGTTAAAGGTTGCGAAAGTGCCAACCTTCGCCTTCTCCGAAATATCGCGAGACCTGCCTTACCGGCCCTACAGGATATGTTAATAGCCTGGGACCCCGAGGACCCCGAGAAACTCAAACCTCTTTCATTCTTCTCTCCCTTCCATTCTTCTCTTGGCGGTCTTTCCTCCTTTCCTTCCGCACCTTTAGCCTTGCCTCGGCATAAAACTTCGTCATTTAAATATTAAATCTTGATAGAAAAGCCATTGGTCAAAGAAGCACCTCTCGCAGTGTTCAATTCGCTCATCTGCGCCGACGGTCGCCGTCGCGTTTTTTCAATCTCCCCCATTAACCGTTCTGTACGCGATATGGGAACACGGTTCGATTTCCGATACGCGTTAATAACACAAGATCATGTAACAATGTTGCTATGATCTACAGAATGTTGTATCGATTTATTCGTTTGTATTTTATTTTATACGTTATATTTTAGCAATACTTCGATACTCTATTCAGTTCACAATGCTAATTCCATCCTGAAATTATTAATCCTAAGATTGCTTCGAACAGCAATGCTATGAGGGGGGGGGGGGGGAGAAAAAAAAACAACGTTCGCTGAATTAAAAAGCGACATAATTAAACTTCTCTCCCCTAAGCAAAGGGTACACGCTGATCATTATCCCGATTATCGCCGGCTTAGCCGACGGTCCGAATCGTCCTAGTCTTTGAGCTGAGGAAAGCATGCTTGTCGACTCGAAGACGCGCGTCCACAAGTAATTACCTAATTTGCACGTGAGCGACATGTTTCGTGCGTGTGTGCGGCGTGTGTGATGACGTATCGACGGTGTCTGGCGATGGTGTGCGTGTGCTATCGGGCGAACACGCGTCTCGGATATAGCGCGTTCAATACTAGAGCCGGTATGTATAGGGGTGCCCCGTTCCCGGTTCGTCCCGGTTTGCCATCGTTGTACCCCTCGTACAACGGACTTTCAAGGCAACGGACGAGAACGGGACGCGCCATGTGGTGGCACGATACTTCTATACCATTGCACGACGGCATTTGCAACGGCAACGATAACGTCGTCGGGTGATGCGGAAAGATCGCGATCGGCTGCCAACGCCAACGCCAACGCTGCGTTTTCGCCCTTTTAATACCGATTACAATTCGCGCGATATCTCTCGGTATCTTTGCGGTATCTCTCTTTGTTTCTCTAAATCTTTATTTAAGATGTAGAATACTACGCGCACGTTTATATCGATTACTTCATCTAAATTATTCTCTGTATATGCTGTATATGATATAGCAGCCATATTAAGTTCGCGCACACGATCGTAAAACAAATTATTTATTTCCGACTAGAATGAGCAATAAAATCAGATTTTATTATATCACAGTAAAGGTACTTTGTCTGTAGAATATTTTGATATCAATATATCATCATAAGCAACAAATTCTTTTGTTATAAATGATACGTTGTAGAACTTCATGTTTAACATACTTATTAAGCTATTTGCTTATTTTTGACACTTTAGAATGAGCAAAAAACATTGAATTTTATTCCATTTATATATTACATTGCCTGTGAAGTATTTTAGTATCAAATACATGCAAGCAATAAATCCTATGTATTAAATCAGAATTTAGATCGCGATGGGATATTATAATGTAACTGTGTTTCCTACGTTTTCTGCATAATATTGTGACTTCTGTGAAGCATATATTTATCTAAAAAAATTTTAACGTAAAAATGTTTTAAGAAAATCCTTATTTATTGGGCTGTGCCCAATGGTATTTTCAGACGCGACGATGCAATATTCAAAATATAATGATTGTTCATAAAAACTGTTGTATATTTATTTATAGTTACAATATTTTTAAAAATATAAAATCTTTTGTCTTATCTTAGAGTAACAAAATAATAAATTCTGGTGTATTTGATCTTTCGATACAAATTGTGTGTGTGTGTGTGTGTGTGTGTGTGTGTGTGTGTGTGTGTGTGTATTTCTTTCATTTCAGAGACACATTTCCTACATTCTTTGATAAATGCAAACTTAATTCGCGATGACAAGGATTCCAATTTAGCACGAGTCCATACTTTGTATATCAAATAGAGAAGAAAGGATAGTATTGTGTATTCCGTAAAAGTTTACATGTTTACTCTATTGCCATTTAATGATAGAATGTTATTTCAATCAATACCTTTATTTTAAAATAACGATTTAATAGCTTTGAAAAGCGATTAAACGGTTAAGCTTGTTCTCGCTTAGTTTTCAACGTTGGAAAATAAGTTAATAAATAATAAGAAATTGTAAGCAAAACTAACGAATCACAAATCATTACATTAGAAAGATCAAAAGAAGCATCTAAATGTCGAGTTCAGTATCGCGGGCATGAGTAATTGAATTATTTGCCTCGTGTTCTGTATTCTTGGCGAGAGGTAAATTTATATAATCGTAAACTCTTTCATCTCTTATGGATGTTATATGGATGTTGTTCGGTTTTTCATTTCATCGCATCATCGAATTATGGCATTAAAGGAATAAGATATGGAATCGGTCAGTCACCTTTACGTTTAGCTTAAAGGTAGCGTTAAAGGGAGTCAGAAACAGGGACCCTAGCCTCTTGCGAGACAGCTGTATTCTTAACGGTCTCTCGATGTGTTGATGTCTAACGAGGGTAGGTCAGTATCGGTGCACATTGGATGTGTTTAAATATGTAAATGTAACTTCATCAGACATGTGTATATGTTTATTCGTGCCGCGGATAATTAGCGCTATCTTCTTATCTTATGAATATTTTTATTATTCTTACTAGTAGACGAGTTCAATTAAAATTCTGGCCCAACGACAAATTGAAAAAAAATCACATTACAGTTATTTAACAAGATTCTAATATACAAATATAAAAAAATAAAATTAATATATAAAAAAATTCAAATATATAAATATTTACATTTAATCTCCTGGTTTTCCATGTATCGATATTAATCGGAAAGATATCCGAGTATCGATATCTCAACAGTGCCAAGTACCGTAAGCATCCTCAACGTGGCCAGCCGTGGTTCATGCGCATTGCGAACCTTACCAGTGCTTCTGCCGAGAGCATGAATATAAGAGGGCGCCAAGCCTAACCAGCCACCCAACAAGGAGCAGGTGAGCACCTGGTCCCGTAACCCCGGTCCCGGCACGAGCTACTACTTGCCTCACGGTTGCGAGAGGGTGCTCAACGATCGTAACGTGCGTGTTAATTAACTCGACGTTATCAAAAAGTTACGAGTTATTTATGAATAAAAAAATGGATATCGCGTGTCTGCCAATCTGTACTTACTTTGCGCAAAAGGGGTGTAAGTTTGGGTAAATAAAATGCCCAATTACAACGCGCGACATAAGCAGTAATGTACTGATGCAGAAATAATTTAAAGTAAGTTTAACGAAATTAATAAAATAAAAGGGTGTCAAAGAAATATATAAAAAAAAAAAAATCAATATTCCGCGAATTCCGCGAATGAGAAACACTGATGAACTGGCTTGAGGCTGCGAACTCGCGCGGTCGCGGGGTTCAGACCGGCGACAGACGTTCACAAATCGTTGAAGGACGGGGAAATCCCTACCGAATATAAACCGCCTAATTCCTTTCGGAAGGCTCTCACGTTCCGCTTTATCGATATCCGTTTTGCTTAAAATTAACTCCAAGGTTACCGTTTCCGCGCTCATTTCTCATTATGAAAAAAAATAATCTACTAGTATTGCAAATTATACTAATGTTGCTAGAATTATCAGCATTATTTAAATGTCAATTAGTCATTGTGTTTCAAATGTAATATATATATATATATATATATATATATATATATATATATATATATATATATATATATATATTGTCCATAAACATTTATAATTATTAAAATTCACATTTGTATTAAAATTATTTTAATTTAATACTTGGATCATAATACATTATTTAATCTGTTGTAACGAAATGTAATTTTGAAGTTACATATTCATATATTTTTTAAGTCTTATTTCATTTTTACTATAATTCAGGATAACATTTTATAGTTGTATTATTCTTAGATAACCAAACATCTAATTTAAAAAAAAAAAAAAAAAAAAAAAAAAGAGGAGTTAGGAAATTGATTCTTAAAATAAAATATGTACAAGTTAAAAATTGTTCATATTTCAATTAGTTCATATTTCAAGATCAATGCTAGTTAATTATACATTATATTAAATCTCTTCTGCGTTTGAAAAAAAATTTGAGTTATTTCGTATCGACTTGCTAGTTTCGTCACGTACCTTTTGAACGTAGAAAATGCCGCTTTTTCGAACCGCCGGAATCCAGTGACGATTTAGACAGATTACTGGCGATGTTAGACATCGGCGATTCGATGTCCGCAGTATCCGGCGTTTTGCCGAGGCATCCAAGAGATACCTCGGGTGATGATCTCTTCTCCATCCTAGCGTTATCGAACGTTTATTTTGTATCAACGTTGACAGCAACTCGTTCTCGAGCCAAGTCGGAGATGCACGAAATGCGATCTCTCGAATTTATCGTCGAGTCGACGTCAGGCAGGGGTGCGACGTTGGCTTCTAGGAGAGAAAAAAAAGACGTTTCTTCAGCGATTTTTTTCTTCCGATATCCGAAGAAAGAATATGCCGCGAAATAAATTAATGTTTCGTGTCCTTTTCTATCAATATAGACTAATTTTTGACCTCAATTTAATTTATTCTCTCTTTCTAATTTTTAAAAGTCAAAGAAGAAAATAAAAAAATAAGTTAAATCGAGATTAAAATTAATCTACATGTAGAACGAATCCACTGGTAGAAGTAGATATAAAATGTATATTTAAGGCCTTAATGCTCCATTTCCACGATTTCTAAATTTTATAATTTCGGGTTAATTTACTCTTTATCTTAGATTCTTAATCTAGAATTCTTAGATCTAGAATTCTTAGAATTAAAAGATAAAAAATAAATTAAACCGAGAATAAAGTGAATATATGTTGGAAATAAACATCGTTCGAAGCAAAGAATGTAAAACTTAAGTCCATTACCGATGGAAAATTCACGATACCGCGAAACTTTTGGTGAAATCTATGATCGTTACCGCAAGAATCATATCACGAGAGTCATCTCATATTGTTTCATAGTCACAACAAATAGAGATCGCGAATACACAATGGCACTTCAAGTGGCGGAAACGAGACTTTGTCGTTACATCTCATCCGCATTGGTTCGTTATGTGTGTCGAGTATGTGTACGAGTGTCAAATTATCATGTCAACGCTCGTCTTATCTTGTCCAATCTCTTTTTGCGAAATTTTTTCAAAATTAATTATAATCGAGAAAGATAAAAATATATTATATATATATATAACAATACTCGGATGTATTCATCGTGTATTCAGAAATAAGCTATTTTCTCCCAGTATTATTTACCTTTCTAATTTTCTCTTCCCAGACAGTACAAAATGTCTTAAAACTGTTCTGGATAAATATAGAATTCAAGACTTTCTGAATTCTGTATGCTGGATGATTTTGAACATCTTGTGCTATCTGAGTTACTTATCACTATCACTTTCATTATCTTTACACTTTAAGGCTTGACTCTCTCACGGCGCGACGTGAATTATGTGACATCAGAGATGAGAAATGACATGCAAAAAGTTTTTTGCGCCATATAACTTTATTTTATACCTTTCTCTTAAAAATACGATATTTTCATATTCTTAAAACTTGTAAAAAAATATCAGAAAGTAAAATGTCTATCCAATAAATCACGTAAAAGTGTAAAATAATTTTTGAAATTACAGTATATTGCTCAGCTATCGAAAATCATCAAATCTAGTTGTAGGCATTAAGCGTAATTTTCTCGAGAGTTTCGAAAAGAAATTATTCTCGAAAGCATATCATGTATGTATATGCTTTTGCATGTACACACATGCGATTTTAAAATTTGTTATGTGACGTTCCGTGCTTATTCTAATATCGTTGTTTCGCTCGAGACAGGACGCAAAAACGGCGGTTACGACGATAATGCTGATATCAAAAACACGTGGCGATAATGCCTCTGTCTGGCTACGTTTAATTTAGAAATTATCTATTTCTTATTATTAATACAAGTTTTTATTATAATTAATTTAATTTTAATTTTTCGCGTATGTCGTACATACATACATTTCCTTGTTCTTACATCCTAATATAATAATCATCCGATGTAACCTAATCTACTGACTGATGCGAAAGATCGTCTTTATCAAGTTTCACTTTAAATCAGTTTAATGTGACCCCGAGCTCTTTTTAAAAAAAAAAAAAAACTACAAATAATTCCACTCTGGATGAAGTTTCCACTTTAAGTCAGTTTATCGACTCGAGCTCTTTTTTTCAGAGATTCAAGAAATTTATTTCCGGAAAGAGAGAACGTATCGCAAAGTCGATTTCAATAAAATTTTTACGTAAACTTTTATTGCGATCAACAAGTTATCAATCAGCGAATGCAAGCGCGGTTCGTCAAATGATTTTTTCACATTAAATCTACTTGGTGAATGGGGGAAGAGGGGGGGGGGGAGCAAATATGATCGATAAAAAAACAGCTAAAACAGTTGCAATTATAATTACTAGTGAAACGTGAGAATAGATCTGTTTTTTTTTAGCTGAACTTGCACGGTTTATCTTTATCTCCACGTTGGTGAAAAAGAAGTCGAGCTAAAAAGAACAAGCCTAATTTCTCTCGCGTTCAAACAGAAACATGTCTTTCTATGTCTTTCCTAATTATGACTTTCTACATGCCGAAGCCATTTAAGTCGATCCGAGTCGTTAAATTTCCCGGAAATCCCGGTAAGACTTCTCGCCGACCTCGACCATACATCGGGTGTGCCATTCTTACTAACAAAACAAAAGAAAACAGTTTAGAAATTTGCATGTGAAGACAAATTTCTACATTCACGAGACTGAATCCTTCAAAAATCCAAACGGAAAGCGCGCGTTCTTTCTACCGCGCGCGTGTTCTCCATCGGCTTGTTCTCCATTGACGCTCGAAAAAAAAAGAAAAGAAACGAAAACTCACGGGAAGACTATTACTCGAGGAATTGTTGTGCCTGGTACCTGTTTGTACCCTTGACGCGCAACTATTTTGACCGAGCGTCGATCGAGAGAGCGATTCTCACGTCGAATTTATATCAATATAATTTGACTTTAATCTCACTCTTTATCTTTATCTAATTCTTAGAGAGAGAAAAGATGAGAAATAAGTCAAATTGAAATTAAAGTTAATCTACATTGTTACAAATAGACATCAATACTATAATACATATTATATGCTGTAATATATCATACCAATATATTTACAATATTTTTGACGTGTTAAATAATTACCCGAGGTAAATAATGTCGTTCGTCTGGATTCCCTCGGCGCAGCCTTTAAAGCTTGCTTTTCGAAAGCTCGTTTTCAAATCGATGAGATTTTCAACGCACCCTGTATGTGCAAAAGTTCACGCAGTGCGCCGAGATATCGCCGGGAGGAACTCTCAAGTTGCACGCGTGTCGTCGACGGGATCACCGGATTACGGGATCACATTAACCGGGTGGTGCGAGATCCTCGTCATCGATCGGCGACAGGCGGTTTACTCGGATTTACTCGCGCCGCGTCGCGCCGCGCCGCGTTGCGCCACATCGCGGCGCGACCACTTTCGGCGCGAAATCAACTCGTTGCGGTTAGTTAACAAGGATAACAACAGTTGCGACGAATCGTCCGGAACGATCACGAGTCTCGAAACGTTATTCAACGACGTTCCGCGCGGAGTGCACCGACACTCCGAAATATACAACGAGATCGACAATCGTTTCTAATTCGTCAATCAAACGTTATGAGACTACACTGCTACCAATGGCGAGAGGTCGCAGAATCGTGACAAGTGCGCGCGCGCGCGCGCGCGCGCGCGGGTGGATCGGCGAGGAAAGGCGCGAAACGGGAGGAGGCGGTCGGAGGAAGAAGAGGATAGTGGAGTGGGAGGAAAAAGGAAGTGGTGGAGTGGGAAAAAACGGTTTGTTCGTATCGTACATATATTTCTCTGCTCCATTTTTTTTGGTATGCTCTCCCCCCGCTCCCCCTCCACCCTTTGCCCCCCATTCATCCAAACACGACGTATCTATCTTTCAGTTATTAGTTTTTTTTATTTTTTTTTTTATGTTTACAAGGCTGATTTACAAGGTGAATAGGAAAAGAAGGGTAACGAGTGCATCACACTCGGTCCCGAAATTTTTGCTAAATTGTAATTATTTTCCGTAGTAACATTACACGTTTTGGATAAATTGTATTATTTAATTCTCTACTTAAAGGTTTTTACATCTTCTTAAAAATGATTAAAAATATATAATCAATATTGAATTCATGAACAAATAGAGTCTTTTTTATCTTTACATCTTTACATAAAAGACTTTTGCATATACAGGTTATAATTATTATTTAATGAAATGAATAATCGAATTTTACTATTATGAATAAGAGAAAATAATATGTTTAGAGATGACTCTAAGATCTCATATCGGCCATAAAATATATGTATACATAATGAAAATATGCATTCGTTTGTTAATTAAATAAGATGCTTTTTATCCTAGAATATTACCGGTTTAATCTTTATCGTTAAACATTGACAATCTTATAGGAGTTTGGCACAGGTATAAAAATTTAAACAATCCATAATATAATATTAATTTTATGATTTATTTCGATGTCATTAGACGCACACGCGCGCGCGCGCGCACAAACGTGATAATATTTAATTTTGTTTAAAACTAAGCATTTTTATAATTATCAGCAAATATAGCTAAAAAGAGTATTTTATCGCATTTTCTTATAAAAAAATGTATATTTTTTATTCACAGTATAACAACCTATTATTTTCCATTTACATAGACCAATTAATCCCATTGACTTTATTTTCATAAAGAATATATTACTTTGCAATGTTGCGTTGTAATGTTTCATTGCAGATGTCTGCTTATAAAAAGCAAACATTTTAACGTTGCCGCAATGCTGCAGTAATGCTTTGCAATTTATTTGCAATATTTCAATGAGAGTATTTCTACAGTCTTTCTGTGCTATATAGAATATTTTAGAGATTCTTTTTGAGATTCTCATTCAATTTTAACGCATTAAGATAATTCCATTTTTTTTCGTATAATAATTAATAACTTTTTGAAACACAATATGTTTTAGCCATGGATATGCTTAACAAGCATTTTTTTCACAGAGGTGGAAGACAATGTTGACAAGGATTGAACAGCATTTTCATGAAAACTCGAATGTCTTTATTCGAAAAGTTGCTCAAGAACTCATTTCCCATAAGACATTATAGTTACACATATTAATTTTATATAGTTAAATAAATACTTGAATAATCAACGAAAATATTAATATTTATGTTCTTTATAAATAAATTAAAATTTATTGTGCAATATAATTTAAAAAATTATTTATTACAATAATGATATATACTTTAATTTTCGTTGTATTCGTCTGAGTGTTTTTTTCTAATAAACAATTATTCTAGTATTAAACTATCTAATATTTGTACTTTAATTAAATGTTACAAAATATTAATCATATAAAAAAATGGTTAAATAATTGTACTTAATTTTAGTGGAAGATATAGAGAATAATATAAGCAGAATGCTTTTATTTTTAGAAACGAAAAAAGATTGGAATGCGGCGTAAGGGTTTTCCTATAAAATTTTGGAAATTTATTAATCGCTTCAATTTAGATAGCCAAGTAACATATTAGCATCAGTCACAACAGGTACCCTACCAACGATGTATAAATAAATTTGCTTCGCATAATACTCTCTATGATGAATTTGTTCTATTTATTTTTCTTTATTACGAAGCGATGCACGTACATTTTTCTTCCAGCGTGCATATAATAGTTTTATCAAAATTATTGTATAGAGCATGATCTCTCTTTGGAAAAGTTACATCTAATTAATAAAATTATTTGAAATACTGAAAATAAATCATCCCCCTTTTTTATTTCTCTATTATGCTCTTTCAAAATACATACTTTTTAACATTTGTTCCTATATAATAATCTAATAAGCGCATAAATTGTCATCTGGACTTTTCTTATGTGTGTGTTTTTCTCTGATCTAGACTGTTTTGTAGAGAAAATCGAATATATAAAATATATAATATATATATCATGCGTTTACTATTATATATCTAATTTAATCCTAGGATGCTATCGCCATTGAATAATATTAACATTAATACGTAAATATTATATACGTAATAAAATGATCATTTTATTTAATTTTATATTTATACAATCATTTTATTTATTTATACAATTATTTTGTTTATCTTATTATTATCGCAGCTATTCTTCTTCTCGAAGTGGATTGCAATTCTATTCCACTCTTTTATTTACAACTTTCCGTTTCTTTTTTTATAAATTGAAACACATATACAAGGAATGTGAGTATTGGAATCCGCTCAAATCAACTCTCATATGAAAGTATGCGTTATTCACACGCATTATTGTATATCAATTTAAATAAAACAAAATAAAAATCAATATATATAAAAGATGCAGAATTAACTTTAAACTCAACATTAACGCAAAATAAACACAGTACACACAAAAGTATAAAATAAAAAAATATTTTTAAACAATCAGAATATTTCATTAAAAATGGCGTATGATAGCATTCCAGGATTAAGGCACAGACAAGGCAGAACGTTTTCGAAATCTAAGTTGCGAAATGTGAAAATATATGATAAAAAAATGTATAATATACGATTAATAGTGTTGCCCCAGTATAAACTCCCACACGGAGTTACTCCTAATTCTCTCACAAGTACAATAAAGGGCTTCACTCAAATATCGTAGCACATCATATTCAAAACGGTTAATCGTGGCATCACATGAAACACTATGCTAATCACGAAACATTACTAAGAACATTACTATTTTTCTCTTTACACACATTCTCTTTTCTCACAGTATTTGCTCTATTCGATCACATGATTAGGTCTTTGCAGAGTTTTTGGAGATGCGATATATCCACTCTTCACTACATTCACGACAAGATTTTTAGGCTTCGGTGGCAACGGTGGAGGTTTCGACAATTTTATATGCGACACATCCGTACCATAGTTTCTCGAGTGCGGACTTTTCGTTGGCGAATCGATACCATTTTCGACGATCGTTTGATCTCCATCTATTAATGTCCTATCGCCGTCTAGGGTGAACGAATTGTTAAGGCATTTATTTAGAGGCTCGGTAGAATTAATCAAGGCTGAGAATCGTTCATTCGTCGTTCCGTTTGTCACGTGCGCGGAGTACTCGTATCCGCTGCTATTCTGCTTATCTTCACTGGAATCGTAAAACTTTGTGGTGCCTTCACAATTGGCCGACACTATCCGAGTTCTTCGTATCTTGTTGGAATCCGATGGTTTCCCGTTCTCTTTGTTCTGATCAGTAATTTCATAGCTTTAAGAGTCGAAACGCATATGTATGATATAGAAATCTTACATGTTTTGTGCATTCTCGTACATTCTCTATTGCTACTATAAATCCCTCTAACTAGATGGAATAAATTGAGTACTTATAGTACTTACGTTATGTAGTGCATACGTAATTATACTAACCTTTAAGAAATCTGGTAGCTCGAAATTGATTTCCGTCCCTCTCTGATCTTCCAATCTCGATCTTTGCGCCCTTTTTAATCCCTCGTATAAATCTATAAAAATAATTACAACTTTAATAAATCTGTTATTTTTTTATATTTTAAATTAATTAATTACTATCTTTTTAATACTATTGTTAAAATAATTCTTATAAAATAACTTGAAAATTTGAATCCATCCAGGTTAAAAGATATTTTATAAAGAAGTTATATATACATATACCCTCCTTACCATCTCCATCAAATCTGCCTGGAAGCTGCAATTTTACACCATTACGCCATTTTGCGATAAGTGGTGGTTGAGATTTAACGGGTGCTGCCTCATGTATACAATCGTTTGTATTACTTTTCTCACTCGTATTGCAATATTTAGATTTCATCTTAATCAAGAAAATCGAAAATCAATCACGTATATACAAACTTTTAATTTAATTCAAAAAAATACAATTATCGAATATTCTACCTTTTTTTTCCCGTGAATTGTCGAGTCTCGAAGAAAGAATTTGCTAGATAATATAGAAGATCCTTCCGAACGTTGATCATCAGACTATAAAAAATAATTCAATGCAAAGAAAATATTAAAGATATTGCATAATATTAAAGATACTTGTTGAATAACGGAAATATTTGCTTACTCATTTACTTAAAATATTATTTACCTTACATGATCCTTCACTATATTGATATTTATTTTTACTTTTCCCAACTAAAAGTTCCTCAAATACTTTATTTGTAATTTCATCTAGAGTTGGTTGTGCGTGTGGTACTTCATCCAAATATTTGGTAGTATGTAACTCCCGTTGACAATCTATAAAAAATAACAAAAAAGATTAGAAAAAAGAATATCTCTTATCAATTTTATTAAAACTATATTAATTATTAATCGTATTAATTATTAAATATCATATTTCACTTTAATTTTATTTCAAATTACAATAATCTATTTTTATAATAAAATTAAAAATTTAGTTTTCTTAACGCAAAGATTGTTTTGCAAAACAGACGATAAATACAAATATTATTTTCAATGGTTTAATTTGTATAAAAACAATTTTTCTATATTTTATAATTAAAATATGTAATTATATATGGATATACTAACCTTCTTCATTCGTCATTACAATAATGCGCGTAGGAGCATTAATGGCTATAATATCCATAGGAACACAATGGCCCTCGCTCCAAATACTAATTAAATCTAAATTAAAACCATATTTATTTAGAAGAGGTCTCAACACTTCTTTTAAAGTTTTTCCCTTGTGAGCGATAATGCTTATTATTCTTCGCGAAGGTAATTCTACCTTTAAAACTTTTGTAAGAACGACCTCCACTTCCTGGCCTGCTAATACGGACGAAGAACACTTCGTATCCACCATCTGCAAATAAACAATTTATGTATACATATGGTATTATATATGCTATTTATATATATCTATATATATATATATATATGCTATTATTATACATACATATATACATACACACACATACCTCCCCCCCTCACATACACACACAATACTATAGAATCATCATAATGAATAATATATATTATAATATATATTAAATTAATAATATAATAATTTAATAATATATAATATTAATCAAAGCATGAATTATAGTTCAAACAAATAGCAAATATTTTGAAAAACCAATTGCTTTAGTCCAAAATTGTATAATATATTGAACAAAATATTAAATAAAGAAAATACATTACCCATTTAATAAATATTAAATGAATATTTTGTGCAAACTATGTAAAAACTTACAAACGAAAAATATCCATATGCATTTTAAAATACAGAAAAAAAGCAAAAATGCATGCATTAGATATATTATACTTCTTGTAAAGAGAAGCATAATTGCATTCAGTTAAACAGAAGGCAGCACAAACCTCATCTGTTGCTAATATCAGAACGTCATAGTTAGAGTATCGTAGAGCTCGCTTATCGAGGAGACGAGTAACCACGTCTTTAATAGTTTCGGTTTGGCTAGTTGTTACTACCGTAGTCGATCCATCGGGCAATATAACTCGACACAAACCCGTACATTTGCTGCGAGCATCTTTCTTTTCGTTTGTTTGTCCGTCGTAAGACGATATAGACTATAAGGGAATACACACATTCGCTCACGTATATATGAATTGATCATCTTTTATATAGATATCTTTTATTTAGACTTTAGAATTTATATATTTCGATGAAATAGTCTAATATTATTTCGCAATATATGTCTAAAACATTTACTTAACAAAAATAATTCCTAGAATATGAATTAAATCTATTCTATTATATAATTGATACATCTCAATGGATTAATACAATGTAGATACTATTCTTTCACCTTGTTAATATACTGTAATATACTACTGATACTATAATAACTACTTTCTCAAAAAGTATATCATCAAAGACACTCTCTACAAAGATTTACAGATAGGTTTATACACAACACTCTTGCTAAAATTATTTTAAAGTACAACTAAAGAAATTTATCAGGAAGAATTACATAGATTTCATTTTAATACTGGCGCATACACAATTCACACAACAGAATTATTATACTCAAATATAGGCCACGTTTCAAAATTAATTATCAATATTGAAAATATACGTTATAAAAACTATATAACTAGATTTTCAGCGCTGGCAGTAAATTTCGAGTCATAAAAAATGGCAATCATCTTATCATCAATGTATGCTCAATCACCATACTACGATTTTGTCATATTAAGAAAAAAAAATGATATCAATATTATATCAGTGTTGCAGTAACACTTACATGTTTGTTAAACGATTGCCGTAATGCCAAATCCCATGATGCTAATGATGACCGACTACTAGATATCGACACACTGTCTTCGTTATTATTACCTTCTGTTTCTCTCTTAATAACCGTAAAGCTTTTGTATATAGTCTCACTTCGGCTAGGGGCTTTGTTGTATTCGGATTCACCGCGATCCTTTGATTTAGATCTGGAAATGTAATAAAATGAAAAAAACATAAATTGCGCGCGCGAGCAAATATTTACATCAATAGAAACAATCGTAAATAATTTACCTGTTTTTTCTGTTCCAAGGAAGAATCGATTTTCGACAACGATCTTCTGCATCGGAGTGACTTTTTTTTAACTTTATACTAGGTGAACTTGTAAGATGTAGATCACAGTCTTCTGTATCAACAATGGCGTTTCCTGCTTCCAAGCAGGCACGATAAAGTTCCGATCGTAAAAATCTTGGGTAACTGTCAAACTTCATTAGGTTGAATACTTGTTTCTGAGCCTAAGGCGATAATGCAGAGTTGTAGATAGAACACAATTATATAATTTAATTATTAATTCAATTATATACGATAAATAAAACATTCACGGACATTTATTATCACATAAAAATAAAAACATAAGAAAAAACATAAGAAAAAAATATTTAAATGTTTAACAAAATAATTGATACGTTTTCACAATAAAAATAATGACCAATACTCGTTTTCTTTTTGATAAAAATTATTAACATGAGCCTAGGAATAGAATGTATACCTGCAGAAATAAATCCGCGGGTGCTTCGTCGAGTAATTCTTGAGTAATTTGTCCTGACGCGTGACTATCAACGTTTACTGGCTCGGCGGCTGTATTCGACAAATGGCGTTGATATATTTGACAAGCTAATCGATGGCGCATAGCAGCGTCTTTAGTATCTTTATATCTCTCACAAGCAGCCCAAAAATATATATTTTCATGACTAAACTCCTTCTTGAGAAACTCCTTGAATAAGATCAATTGCATTCAGTGATTGTACAACGCGCGAGTACATAACGTTCAACGAATATATGAAAGAGATTGCGGATTACTTACAGCGAATGTTTGCAAGCCTTTTGGATCCTCCAACAACTTTTCAAATCCATTTGCCCACGTATGCACTCCTTTGCAATCATTGTTTTTGTCACAGGACTCTGTACTACCATACTGTAAATAGATACATTTCATTAATAGCAAATCATTGCAAAATAAATATAAATTATTTTAAATATATTATCGTTTTGATGGATTTAATTTCTTTTTTCATTTGAATGAAAGGATAACTTTTCTCACTTTTTATTTTATTTTTCACTTTTTCCATTTCAAATACATCTGATTATTACAAATTTTACTCGTGACTTAATTACCAATATTAAATAGCATTATTTAATATTCGAAAAAGGCGATAACTATCCTTCCTACTTTTCCTTAAACCTGCACATTTCTAAATCACTTATCGTATAATTAATATTTAATTAAAGAGATTCCTTTAACAATATTATAAATGTATTTGATAAATGTAGATCATCGTTTTAGAAAAAAAATCGACATATTAATAATTATAAGAGTTTTATCGTAATTACTACCAATCCTCTTTATTGTTACAACAATTATTTATTATCAACAATCTCTATCTAGGATATCCCGTTTGTACATTATATCACAAAAATCTCCGAGAAAGATCCGAGAAAGGAACTTTTGCAGTTCAGCACCTGCCGTGCACGCAACAGGTGCGAGCTATGAGAAAACGCTTTCTTGGATCGCTCACCTCTCCGTGCTCCGTTTTCTCACACGTAGGAATTATCGCCCCCTTCCCCGCATCTTCAACAAATCCAACGTGCAATTTCATCTCTTCTCACGTACGTTTTTTTCTCAATTAACATTACGGTATAACTAGAGAAACGACTTGAATGACACCCCGACGAGATATTCAGGAAGATAACAATAATAGATGAAACGGCGGTCGATCAGGAGGAAGTTAGAAATGCTCGTACGACGGATGATTCGAGGAATGTGGCTAAACGAAGGCATACATGAGTCGTCGTGCAATGAGCTCATAAGTTCAGAGCTCGTGATTACCAATAATTAAGGAAACAAATCGCATCAACGTCGGAGCAACGTTAATGAATAATCGTCAAGGTGGCGTAGGCTTAATTAAAAAGAACGCGATTCTTTACGTGCTTTTCACGGTCGATGATTTTATCTCATGGATCTATCCCGTTGTTTCTATAGGGTATAAAACTCTATTGAGATGTACGTACGATGTTGATTTATGTTCAATTCGACCTCTCCTGCACGCTCGCTTTATTACTTAATCATCCGATATACAGGGTGTCAAATTTAACACAGCAGACCGTTAAGAACATCCCGTGTGGGGAGGAATTTAATCTTCCTGTTAACTATTTATGTAGTCATACACACACACACACACACACACACACACACACACACACACACACACACACACACACACACACACACAGAGAGAGAGAGAGAGAGAGAGAGAGAGAGAGAGAGAGGCGCGCGCGCGCCTCGATATTTTATAAAATAAACATTTTGCAAATACATGTTTCTTGAAAGAGCTTTTTGCCTATACATCCTCTCGATAGCGTCGTATTAATCGAAACTAATCAATGTTAAAAATTATAAACTTACAACAGACGACGAAACGTTTCCTAAACACAGATCCGCTCCAAATTTGTCGAATGACTCGTCATTGAGAAATTGCCGCGACGATACTGATACATGTCGCGTATAACAGTGTTCGCAATGCACATCCAAACACCTTGAGTAGACCTGTCCGCGCTCCTTTTTTCTACGTACCGATTTCTTCGCTAGCGCATCCATATCACGCTCGCGGGCCGCGCGTTTTCACATCGGCGCCGGCGGCAATGTCATTTATCAGTCGCCCGAGACTCGTACGTATCGGTAACCAAGTGCATACTCTTATTCGGAATAGGTATAATAAAAAAAAAAAAATAAAAAAAAAAAAAAAAAAAAAATAAAAAGATAAAAAAAAAAAGAACGACAATAAGAGTTAAATGGGTGATCTGCTTGTATAATAACGAGGGCTCCGCCCAGCACGGCAACCGACTATCGCCGAGCAACTCGCGAACGATCGTTCTTGCCTGGAAGATGACAACGCGACACGACGCGACGTGACGTGACGTGACGTGACAGGACACGCTACAAACTGCTGACGATAGCGATACAAATACTCAGAACGATGTAATCATCGGCTACATCGTTGCGCGACTGCACACACCATGCGCCACACGGTTACTACCGCGTTTATCCCGGCGTATTACGACGCCGAGGCTGGGGCCACTTTACGCTCGAACAAGGCCCACTCCCCCCCTCTCGTTCTCTTCTTCCTTCATCTCTCTCTTTCGATGTTGTTCTCTACTGATTCATTCTCATCGTCGACCCATCGTCCGTCGCGCCTCTTCCGCTCCCATCGTTACCACTACCACAATGGGCCCGCGCGTCACGATCTTTCTCTCTCTGTCTTCACCAACAAACTCCATCATTCAACCTCATTTTAACATCTACACAGGGCCGTATGCAGGGAGCCAGTCGGAGGGTTTCATGAATGTAGGATGCAGAGTGGTGTTGAATATTAAACTGTGTGTAATGTACGAATTGATTAATATCCAAGGATTAAGGTATAAATAAATAGGATTATTTTGTCGCGATATATTACTGAATGTAACTTTGTACAATTGAAGGAACAGCTTTCAAAATGAAATATGTGAAATTCTTACCTTGAGAACAAATAATGTAATATTCCTTCTTCAATAATAGAATCAAAATATAATTAATTTTATGTAAGCCGCCAAGCTATTGATTTGACTACAAACTGTTTTTATAATAACGAGATGAATAATAATATTTAAAGTTTTTCTATCGATGATATAACAATGATACCAATAAAGATTGTCTATAACGGGACAAGGAAGAATGTAAGGAGGCAAATTTTGAATGTAAAAAAATGGGTATTCTTCTTGTTTCAACTTTGCATTCATCATTATAAGATCTATTCATGCACCTAAATGTGCGATGCATCAATTTCAGTTTGCAAAAACGTTCTTTTTGATGTTACTATAGACGTTGCTGTTTGCCGTTTCCAGAAAACGTATGTCCAAATTGTTAGCACACAGATTTAAAGTCTAGCGACTCTATCCTCTTCAATCTAAAAATCATGTCGTTATGCAAATTTCAAGAATTGTCAATTATTTACCTTGTTGCTGTCTACAGAAATATTCTTACTCAGAATTTTCCAAGATTACGAACAATAGCAAATCTACACTTTTCAATGTTAATTTCCAGTGTCTATCTCTTAACTTTGAAAATATTTTCAATCGAGTAAAGATTCCAAATCGTTTCCGTTTTCGTCTTTCAATTAAGAAGAGATTAAAGAATTAGAAATTAATTCCGACGTTTTTATTATGAGATGCTCATTTGAAAATATATTTTAACTCAGGAAAAATTTTCGTATCGTAAAGTATCGTTTGAATTAGAAAAAAAAAATCAAATAATCTTGAATTAATTCCGATCCGACGCTGTTTTTGCTGTAAGATGCTCATTTTGATTTGAACAATCTAAATAAGAGAGGAAATATGCAACTGCTTATATGAATTTATTAGACAAATCCGATTCAATGAGAATCTGTTGCAGTTTGTTGTAATCCCATTTCTAAAAACGACGGATACACTTATACGCCAAATAAAGTAATTGTATGCGAGAGCGTGTAACACAAGACGCAAGAACGCGTTCGCACGACCCCTCCGATCTGGTTTCTGGTTGTTTCGTTTTCACTTGACCCTTGCCTGTGTGCATGAGAGCAAATCAGAAGCAGGAAACGATGACGCAGCCGTGAATAATGAGTACGTGAGAGGAACCGGAAATCGTTCGAGACGACAAATTTTACAGAAGCACGATGAACCATTTCGGACGTAAACGGAAATAAACATGAGAGAAAAGAAGATACAATTGATGTCATTTGATTGATTTCAATTGATGTCAAAAAATACAATTGGCTTCCTATCAGAGTCGACAATTTAGATAATAATAAACATGACATAACGTTTTGTAAAATCATTTTTGTTTAAGGATAAGAATACTTGATGCAATTGTAAAATCGATAAAATTGAATCCCTCTTGAATCCTCCAAATGGAAAAGCAGCATATTATTATATCACATTAAGTTGCTTTTCCCTGATGAAGCACACGGCAACGTTCACGAAACATTGGCAAAATGATTCATAATATAATGGTAATCCGCAAATCATTAAGAGACAGACAGGCGGACAAAGAGAGAGAGAGAGAGAGAGAGAGAGAGAGAGAAAGAGAGAGAGAGAGAGAGAGAGAGAGAAAGAGAGAGAGAGAGAGAGAGAGAGAGAGAGAGAGAGAGAGAAGAGAGAGAGAGAGTTAAAAACTATATAAAAAATACTACATAAAACTACACAAAAAAAAATAAAAATAAATTTAAAAAATTCTAAGTATTCAATGCTTGCTTTGAACAAACGTTTCATCTATTCAATTTGACAGTAAAAGATAATGCATGCAAGAATTACAAAATACTGATTATTATAATATCTTTTATGAAAGCATCAAAAAATGTAAATTAATTTGCGTATTTACGTGTTATTTTGTAAAACGAATAAAACATAGATCTCTTAAAAATTAAGACAAATCGAGTGAAAAGATCTCTTACTATGCAATTATCTGACACGCTGCTGCGAAAATTTCGAATCTCCTGCAGGCTACCCCAAGGCCGAGGTTTGTCAGACTTGCTGGAATACGAGTGACAATAGGGCGGCCGCGCGTATTCCATTGAAGAATTAATGTCCTCTAAACTGTGCACCAATGATTTTGTTACTTGGCCGCAGTACACCTTCGGGCTGAGCTTGTTCGTGGTATCCATAAGATGCTTCAATCTCTCCGTGGATACCGTCTTAGGTGATTCCACAGCGTCCTCGATGCCGTCGAGCAACGCCGTTGTACAAACAGACGCGAGAGATCCAACGGACGTACTGGCTAACATGGAACGTGCCGCCGCCACAGCAGGAGCAGATGTTCCAGCGCAGGTGGTGGTCGTACCCTCCCCACTCCCCGCTGTGTGTCGCATCTCTGAAAAATATATTTCGTAGTTCCCCATCGTTGCCGCACTCGTCACTACATTCGCATTTGCTTCATCCCAAAACGAATTCCAATTCAATTTCGGATAGATATCCGATTAAAAAAAGAAAAAAATATGAACTTTAAAAAAAAAATTATATCTCGTTATATGTTGTTTTCATGTCAAGTTACCTTTAGAAAGATCGAGTTTCGATTCTTTATTCCATAATTTGGCTTCTGAAGTTGCGCGAACCATTAATCGATGTCCTGTAACCTCATTGACAGGCTCCCTGGATGATCGCGCACTTACATTCTGTAAATGAATTATCCATGTATGAGACAGAATATGATGGCGAAATGTTATAGAACAAACTACCCAAGTGACAAGTCGTTTAAAATATCTAGCGTATTCAATTATTTTAGAAATAAATATGCGTAATATACAGTAAATTAACATAAAAAGATAATCAATCATGTTCATGAGATTAAAGATAAAAATCAAATAAACATTAAAGAGCTTATGAGCCAAGCTAAGTGTTTTAACATATAAATATATAAATATATAAATATATAGTATGCAATAAATATATAAATATATAAATATATAGTATGCAATAAATATATAGTAAATTATATTTTTAAGTTGTTGCAAAGATTTCTAACAAGAGTATTAAAAATTTCAAGATATTTATATATAAAATTTATGCAAAAAAATTATAAATTTGATCACAAACAAATGTTATATTCTCATAAATTTTGTATTCTTGTATTCTTCCTACAGTCTATTTCAATGATACAACAATAATTTTAGTGTTATCCGAAACATAAATTAAAATTATTTTAAAATTAAAAAACTTAAAGCTAATGAAGAGAATTTAAAGTTGATAAGTTTAAGAATATCTACAAAATTTATATAAAATAGAGATAATATTGACTAGAATAATAAACTAATTTATAAAAAGTACCCTGTATTGCATATTAGAACAGTATTGTCTTCTTTGTTCGTAATCGTTTGCCATGTTTTTACCCGAGCAGCTGCCATAATCATCTTTAAAGCCAATTCCAGAATCACTGTTGCTCGAGTGAGCAGTCGACGTGCTAATGTTGCTCGGTTGAGGAGAAACAGTGTCGAGGCGTATGCGCGCCTCGTTGTAAGGATTCGTCTCCCCGTTGCTGCAATCAGATATATACAACGTCTGTATGGCACCAATAAGGCTCATACAACTATCAGGAAACTCTTGGCAGACGTTCAGCTCTGACGATTTCGTGCACATAAATCCGAATACGTTACATGCACTGGAGTGTACCTCGTGGTCAATTAACTTATAATAAATAGTGAAAACGTGACATGAGTTTGAGACGATATCATCCGTGTTTTTCATAGACTTGGTTAATATCCCGAAATACTGCTTATCCTGCTCGGAGAAAGAGTTACAAAATATTATTCGATAGGAGGGGTACTCAGCGATGACGCGATTCTCCGAGTTGGTGAGCTTAATGTTGGCAACATGAATGGTAAGAAGAACGGTAGTTGGATTTCGTTTCTCAGCCTTCAATCTCTTAATGCATTTCCTTAAAACCTGTAACGGCAAGAATAAATAAAATAATACTTCCTATCGTGCCAAGAAAATTTACTATATCCATTTAATGATTAACATTAAAAATACCGCGAGCGAGTATTTTTATTTCTATTATCTAAATTTATATCTTTTTTTCTCATATTAAAGATACTTGAATTTTCAAATTTTTTTCATCAATTACTCTCTTTATTAAAATAAGAAATCTTAAAATAAGAAATTTTTTAATCCTACCTTTGAGATATCAGAAAAAAAAATCTATTTTAAAAAATAGAAATAAATAGAAATTCAAAAAGTAATTACCTGGTGGTTTCTAATGTTAGAATTATGGTTGTAATTAATAAATTATGAATTCAAAGATTAATTTGTCTAGAATGTACCTGCATCATAGAAGATGGATGTAACTGATTTGGTATATCGATAGTGCCAAGGTAACCGACGACCGTTCTATGCACAATCTTTTCAGAGTCTCGTTTATGAGACACTGGTGGTGGTGGTGGCGGGAGCGGGCTCGTCATGTTCCATCGATAATAATGCAAGCTAGAATAATTATACTGATCTTTATTATCGGGCGCCGCCAGACCAGTTGGGAGCGCATGAAACATCGCTCCACTCTGCAAATCCCTGACCACTTTCGCTGCCCGGCATTGCAACTGCAAAGCAGTCGCGTTAGTGGCCCGTGGCTTGTGCGCATACTTGGGCTTGGATCTTACAGTGGCCAAGCCCTCCTCATCCGAGGAATCAGAATAATAGTTTTCAGCGATCTGCAGCCGCAGAATGCCCTTGGAGCTTCCGATTAGCTGCACTACATCATCATGCGGCACCTTGCTGACGTTGTGACCATTGACAGCGACTAGGTAGTCACCAGCGCGCAGGCCGGCGCATTCCGCTGGACTACCCTGTACGATGCAGCTGAGTATGCACGGCTGCTGGCCCGATATCGTAAAGCCGAAGCCTTTTGCGCCACGCATCACTTCGACCGCCCGTACCCCGTAGTTCACCCGCTTCTTTTTCCGCCTGTTCTGATGCATCTCGTGTTTGTCGCGCGCAAGTCTTAGGGCTCGCACGCACGTCACGAGGGCTCCCCGAGGAGGCGCGCACGTCTATCACCGGTCTCGAGCGGCTCGCTGAGATAACTCGTTGACCCCATAATGCGCTTCACGCCTACACGTTGACGACGAGCATCCTCCTCCGTGACGTTCCACGCGACAACCTGTCGCTGACGAGTCAATCCTGACTCTCGGGACACCGCTACTATATACTCCACTCTTATCCGCGAAGATCATTCGTAGATCACCATCGAGCAACTCGATCCTGACTTCAAATGGCAGAAATTAGAAAATTTCAGACGCGTTCGTTACTCTGCGTCGCTCGTCGACCGCGAACCTCACCAACAGCTAGTAGCAAACTCTACGAGCAAATGTTTTGGAATGTGTCCATCGAGAAGACTAGAAAAGTAGGTGATCGACCTTGTGGCAAATACGTTTAGTCTCCGAGGGTCGCCAAGTGTTCGGTTCATAGAGCGCGCCGTCATCGTAATCGTCGAGAAGCAATTGGCTGTTGACAAGAAAGTTCTGTATTTTTCTTGTTGATAACTCGAAGGCCTGTTCTACAATGCATCGTATGTCGGTGTCGTGGTCGTAAGAATCGGTCAATCACAATCGAATATTTTCCCTACATTCGACTGTGATTGGTCAATTCTTGTAGCTTGTGACACCGACGGATGGCATCCGTTTGACTACATCCCGATTGACCACTAGCCACTCACAGCGCTTGAACAGAAAAATTCTAGGCACCGGCTCCTGTGAATGGTTGTGGTCAATTGGAAAATGATCAAACGAAAAAACGCTCCCACCCCACCACATACCACACACACCACACACACACACACACACACACACACACATCGCGCGCGCGCACGCATCGCATACGACGCACTGTAGATAAGCCCAACTGGCACGCTCACATTTCGGGTCTGTTCGTTTTATTATTCCAATGTATAATGATCCGTTTAGTAAATAATTATAATAAATCAAGTGAACATATTAAATTCGTCAATTTTGTAATAAGTTTGCCAGTTTCATTATAGAATCGATTTACTGTTTATAATATTAATACCGGCTGCGTTCTAATATCCATGACTAGTACTGAAAAGTTATAATATATGTAACACGAACGATGATATATTTTCAATGACTGAATATCTGAGCACAATCTGATATATTAATTTTATGATTTATCATCTTGATATTTTATATATATATATATATATATATATATATATATACACACACATTATATAAGAAACTAAATTATAAAGATGTGTGTATAATATATCTTTACAACTTAGTAATTTTATCAAAAATTGCATCCTTGTACACTTACTATCTCTATGTTTAATTACCCAGATAAATATTTTAGAAGTATCACTTTAAAATTAGTTAAAACCATTCGATTCCTTTCTGTATAAAAATAAAGTCTGAAAAAAAAGTGCTCGATGCTATAAAAAAAAGGTAATGAACGTTAAAAGTGAAGGGAAATTTGTGTTAGGAAATTTATATCGACATAGCACTCGATGCTTACATGCTTTCAAAATCATTGTGATGATTTCATCTTTGTTGCTTATCAAATGTTAAGATCAAATACGAGAAAGAATTGCAAGCACGATATAACCAATATCTTCTAGGCACTCCATGATGGAATGCATGCTTCGATCGATCACGTTATTATTTATATATATATATATATAATGCCTAATTGGTTATATATATATATATATATATATATATATTTTATATAAGAAAAAAACCTTTTATCCTGTTTAGAAAATTACAAACAGATTTGTAGTCATTACAAACAAGTAAATATATATCTTTCAAACTGAAGAGTCTCCCTATTCCATCGATATTCCACTGTTTATCGCGATCAGTTCATCCGACGTTATCGATTTTCGTTTTTTTTTTCACCGTTGTTTATACCTGTGGAGAATTGATATTAGACATTAGACTGTGCATGCATCGTGCATCTCCTATTAGAGTCTCGCCGAAGATTACCGGCCGATAACGGGCTGTTACATAAATCGCTATCAACGAACACGTCGGTGAACGACGAAAGGGATAAACGCGATTCCAGTAAGTTCCAAATTCCACCGATTCGTCTATTCGTCCATGCACCGGCGAACGTGCGTGTCAGTTATGTCTGTGTGCCTTCTTGCCTCGAGTAATTAACGAATTTCGCAATTAACGAATTTCCTGCGATGAAATCATTACTAGCTGTTGATTACGACATTTGTTACGTGCGCAATAGAATTGCGACTTTATATGGAATAGAAAAATCGAGGGCCACGAGATTTCCCGTTGCTCGCGAGAATCGTCGAGTTTCCGTCGTGTACTCGTCCTTACATCGCAACAGCAATAATGATAATGTCGCGTCACGAAAATGTGCTGCTCGTCGTGATTCTTTGTTCGGGTATTAAATAGAAAAAGATTGCTCGCACATCCAGATTCTATTTGATTCCGATGAAGACGCAGTTGGCAGCGGAATGGATCATTGTTTCGATCGTTCGGAAGTTGACACATGCCTGGTCCATTCTGCTAATGTACCATTTCATTAATGTACCATTTCATTTCCACTGATGCAGATTAACTTTTATTTTGATTTAACTTGCCTTTTAACTTTTATTCCGATGTCCATTTTTTTATGAATTTTATGAATAAATGAATTTTGATCTCAGTTTAGGCTAGTTTTTTAATTTTAGAACTTAGAATTTAGAAAATTCGATTACAAATCGAAAAATCAATCTACTGCAATAGAAATGGATGTATATCAGAAAAAGAATAAATTGAAGTTAAGATAACATTAAACTTCATTAATAAATTGTGATTAAAATTGATCAGCATCGAAATGGTACGAGTATGGTATCGCAATGTCGATTTCTTGCCTTGTCATCGATGATTTCCTTGTATCTTTGATGATAGCTGATAGCTAACGAATTTGATGTTGTTGCTCATAGGAATCACATCAGTAGTGGGAACACGTCTATTATCATCTATGGCTCAAGCTCTGAAGACTCACGGAGTTATTCCAGATGTGGTGGACAAGGTGCCTGCTAATGTCTTGAAAGTGACCTATCCCAATAATCTTGCTGTTGAAATTGGCAAAGTGCTGACTCCGACTCAAGTCAAGAATCAGCCTACTGTTCAGTGGACTGGAGAAGCAAATGCATTTTATACCTTGTGTATGACTGGTCAGTAGCATCAGACATGTTTTATTTAAAGTTTTCAGAGCGAGAGTGCGATTTAAATCTGATTAAAATTTGCTTTAATTTGCTATAATTATATAATCCTTGAACTGCGATATTGTACTAGAATTATCTATATATATATATATATATATATATATAAAATGCATTTAATTAAATTAAAAACTGGATATTAAAAATATTTGGAATTATTTCAAAAGAATTATAAGTAAACAAAATTGTTCTGATATTTTGAAATATTTTTTACTTTATTATGATTCTGTGTCACTGTAAGTTTCCTGAAATAATAAGGCTATAATCTTATTTTAAAAGAATTACAAGCAAAAAAATTCATTTTAACAGAAATAATATTAGCACACATTCAAAATTCTGTTTAAAATAGCTCTTAGTTTACTGAGCTTAGTTTACGTTTGTTTTTCGATATTAAGTTTATGATTTATTCTAAAAGAAATAGAAATTTAAGAAGTGACACACTAATACAAATATAAAATATTGTTATTGTTTTAGTGTTGTGAGTTTCTTGATTATAAGTCTGTGATTCAATCAAGTATTACGTCTCGAATTTTATGTCATATAAAGAGCCTTTGTTGTCATTTAAAGATCCTGATGCACCAAGCAGACAGAATCCCAAATTCCGCGAATGGCATCACTGGCTAGTGGGTAATATTCCTGGATCAGATGTGTCTAAAGGAGAAGTTTTGTCTCAATACATTGGTTCTGGACCCCCACAAGGTACAGGCCTCCATCGATACGTATTCCTATTATACAAACAGCCTGGCAAGCTCACCTTCGACGAGAAGCGTTTGACTAACCGAAGTGGTGACAATCGTGGCAAGTTCTCCATCAAGAAATTTGCCACCAAATATAATCTCGGCGATCCGATTGCCGGTAATATGTATCAGGCAGAATTTGATGATTATGTGCCGATTCTCTATAAGCAACTTGAGGGTTAAGTTTAAATGTAATGCATATATTAATGATGACATGTTTATACAGAATAATGTATAGTCAACTTGGTTGAATAAATACACTGAACATTTTTCAGTATATCGACGCTTGTATCTGTTGCAGTTAGGAAAATACTAAATAAGTCCTTTATCTTAATCAAATACAAATCAAATTTGTAAATTTAGAGTTATTATCTACTTTTATCAATGTAGTTTAACTTCAATCTTGATTTCATTTACTTTCTCTTTTTTTTAGTTCTGAAAATTTAGTTCAAAAAATAAATTCATCTATTTTTATACAGTAAATAAATATAAATCTGTCTTAAATCTTTTGCAATGTGATATATTAATTTTTATTACAATTTAAAGGAAAAAATTAATCTATTATTTTCCTGGTACTACTAATTTGAATTTTCTAAAAGTAATCTTGTATATGCTTCGCGTATGTATCGCGAATGTAAGTTCATTCGAAATTAAAATATGAAAGTAAACGAAAGACAAAAAACATAATCTGATAGTGATTGAAAGTGTGTATACTAATGTCAAAAGTATTATATAAATTTTATATCATAAAAATAACTTTTAATCTTTCAATTCTTTTCTCTATTTTCAATTCTATTCAATTTTTTTCTCTATTTGTCAAATTGATGACGTATGTACATATCTTCATGCATATTACATTAATCTCTCTCTTGCGTGCGCGCGCTCACATACATTCATTCGCTCACTCATAATGTACAATGTAATAAATTTCTGAGGAAAAATCTTTACGATAGATACATGTTCTTCGTTATATCGTTATTGCGTTTAGCAATAAATACATGATATTGGAAAGGCTGGCAAGATCTGGCCTTCTAGCTTTCTGGTGGGGATACATTTAGCAACAACGTTCCAGCTCTTACCAGTCTTCATAATACTGCTGTTGCGGCTTGATGAAAATAGTGTTATCAAAAATGCAGTATCTGATATCAGGTTTGTTAATCCCGATCTTACATTAATTTCATAAAGAAATTCACAATGTGCCTATTAGAATTATTTTGACATTTCAGTGATTATTTAGTGATTTATTTTTTTTATTAACAATTTGTTTTTTATGATGATTATATATGATTATATATGTATATATGTATATCTTTAGGAGTTTTTCTCTGTGCTGTCGGTTTCTCATTAGGGGATGTGGAATCTGAATTTAAGAAGGCGAAAATTGAGCCTGATATCATAGACAAAGCACCAATCGAAAAGATTGAAGTATGTATTTGCCGAGAATTCGCAAAATATAAGAATTCAACTGGGAAATTAATTTACATAATCGATACAAATCTAAAGTTTTTGTGCATTCAAAATTAATCGATTAAGAATAAAAATTTATTTTAAGATCATAAAGAAAAATAACTGACTATATGTGAACAAATTTTGCGTGTTTTAAATAACCAATAAATTTAAAAAAAATTTTTTGTAGCTAAAATATTTTCAATTTCTAAATAACATTTCTCATATCTAAAGCAAAATAATGTTTATTTTATTAGACTTTCTTGATTTTATTAGACTTTCTTGCTTATAAATGTAGTGTGAACTCATTATCATTATAAATAAACTAATCGTCTTTTTATTACATATAATATGCATCACAGCTATTTATAAATGACTTTGTATTATATAGGTAAAATATGGTAAGAAAGTAGTCGATCTGGGAACCGAGCTGACGCCGACTGAAACCCATGAAATACCAGAAATTCACTACAAGCACGAAGGCGGAGTTCTATACACGCTTGTTTTAACGGGTAAAACTTGAATTATTTATTCAACTGAATAGAAAAATCTTCAGATATGTTTGCAAGAATAGACTCCATAGCGAGAAATCAAAAGCAATTCAAGCAAGATTGCCTTGTTTTCTTGTTGCAAAAATTCCGTAAAGGCAAATCAAGTTGCAAATCAGTTGTCAAATATGCATAAAGACGCGTTATTCTCGATGAGTTCAACTTTCACCATGTCGGAAACCAGTTTTCTCTATCGCCATTACTTGATGACGCGCGGATTCATTGGCATGCTAATTGCCAAGCTGACTTATGTAAATCTTATCTAATACGCAAAGGTTTAAAAATCTTGTTGGATTTAACTGGTTCTAATTATTTTGTAATTATTTGAATACATGCATTTTTTATAAATTTTAACAAAGAGACACATTTTGATATAGATCCTGATGTACCAAGGAGAGGAGGATACAATCGAGAGTTTCGACATTGGCTCGTTGGAAATATACCAGAAGAGAACGTAGCTAAAGGCGAAATTCTGGCGGAATATGTCGGTCCTGCACCACCGAAAAACACTGGCAAACACCGCTATGTATTTCTTGTTTATAAGCAAAATCAAGGTGCAATTACTTTTGACGAAAGAAGATTGAGTACTTGGTGAGCAAAGATGTTATAGTTGACAGTGCAGATGCTTACAGCCCCAGATAATAATATTAATAATTTTACCTCACTTTACAGGGATGGAAGCCAACGTAAGAGGTTCTCCATAAAGAAGTTTGCGGAAAAATACAATTTGGAAGGTCCGATTGCTGGTAACTTTATGGTAACAGAATATGATGACAATGTGCCTGCTTATCACAAGCATTTAAATCTTTAATTAATGGGCATTAAAATCTTGTGTTAGATAATCTAATGAACATAAATTTTAAATATATAGTTTTAATACTCCATAATATAAACTATTACTCATATATATATTCTACTAAAATTATATAGAAAATACCGCAAATTTATGCCATTATTTAATTTACGAAAAAATTATGATAAAATTATAACGGGCTAATAATAATTAGCCTGTTTTAATTTAATTTTTATGAAATTTCTCTTTGATAAATACAGCCATGCATTTATCAGTAGATAGATAAAAACCGCGAATGCGGATTCTATTTACTTTCGTTGCTGTCGTTTTATTGTTATAAATATAAAAGGTACATGAGACATTCATTACGTTCGTATCCCCGAGGTCGTTACATGATGTTACGTTACAGCGTTTTTGAGGGCGTTATCACTAATAATACGTGTGTGAATCCTTAATTTTACGAGCTTAATCTCTATGATTATTAAATATCTGCACTTTAGTATTACGTTATACACATTGACTAGAATATAATGAGCGCAAGTCGTAATTAAAAATCACAAACCTGATTAACGTCCCTGTCGAGCATAATATTAAAAAGAGTGAATAGAAGCTAAGTCGGGAAGCGAAACATTAATTCCATTATCAAGTTACAGAAGTACAGGGTGTAGCCTTTTTTCATTTATATGGCGTCTCTACGGTGACATGGAAATTATATACGTACATGTTGCCGCGTTTCGGCTGTCTTGTAGGCCTTTAAAATATCGATAATATATATTTGAGCCTAATGAAATATTTATCTCGTACTTCCGTACATCCTCGAGAATATTCTCCCTTCGAGTGAGTATGCGTCACGCTTGTTCCAAAACAAAATTGAAGAAACGTGACGCCTTACATTTTTATCACACTGTATTTGTGGACAGCGCAATGTTGAATAAATAGATCTGCTTGTAACCTCTTCGTAAATACTCTTTTAACATGCTTTAATCGAATATCTTTCTTTTGCATATGCGCGAAATATATTTTTCGCTAATTCACTTGCACAGCTTTTGGTCTTCACTGTATTAAACTCAATATACCACAAAAAAATTACCTTCTCTTTGGAATAGCACCAATTTGAGCTCACTATCAAATCGGCCGATATCTTTTTTCGTTTCGTCCGCTGTATGTGTAATATTACATCCTATCTCGACGAAACGCTTACAAATATTCCTATTTTGCGAAAGAAACATCCCATTCAATGGCAGTGACAGCGGTCTTGATAATCTTCGATCGTGACTGGCAGCGACGATAACGCGTACAACGCACTTCGTAATCGATTTGTAGAATGAAAATGGAAATTCTCTAGTATCCCAGTCATCTTTGCATCATTCTACTTACATCATTCTTGAACATCTCATTAGAATGATATCGACGGATAAATCTTTGATTACCATAATAGAATTGCGGCAATAGATGCCTGACTATTTGTATCACAATCCGTGTACTGGAACCAATTATAATTAACATTTATAGTCCTCAAAGCAAGACTAAATCTGGATATATGGTCATGTTCCAACAAAGTTGGTGATCTCGAACGTCTCCCCATCCGCCGTTGCCTTTGCGGAGTTTCGTCTTCTTTGCTGTTCCGGCGATCGTTAATGTTAATTGCGAAGGGAACAGATGATTGCGCGCCGCTTTCAAGACGTTCTGGACCTTTGCTATCACTGCCGTCGATTCACAGTTATTCTTCTTATGATGCACTCCACTATAAAAGTAAATACCCAAATATAAGGATAATGTAATCTTAACACCGTATTAGCACTCGCGGATAATGTTCAATGACAATAAAAAAGAGAGATAAATGGAAGATAGATAGAAAGGCTAAAAATGATCAAGTTCTCATTAATACTCGTCCGATACTCGCCATTCTCCGATATGGAAGACTCTCGGAGCCCTCATCGTCATCGTGATCAATCCGGATTCAACGCGAGGTGCAATCCCAGCACCTCGACTAGATGGCACACACGTTTGCGCGATATATTGCAGACTCCAGTCCCAGTTGTAATCGTCGTACGAGCAAAACTGCGCCGCACACTTTCGTAGCTTGTTCCACGTGATGCGATTGAATGCCATGCCCATGTTGTGCTTGCTGGATATCCATGGAGTAACTTCCGCCTGTTTCAACACAACGAGGATCGTCATTATCAAGCGCCGATGTAAAAAATTTGACTCTCTTCGTATCTTTCGTATCATATGAAAATCTATTGGGGGAACTGATACAGACTACTTGTCTACAACTAAAGCGAACGATTGAGACAAAGTCAGAATTTCAGTCACAAGTATCCCTTATTACATCGGATTCGAGGCTCCAGAATTGCCATTGCTTTTTGTCAAAGTCACAGCTGATAACTTGAATCGTATAAACATACTAATATTACGTACGCTTATTAACCGTAACGACGGGCCGATTGTATTATGACTTTGTATCGTGCGTATGACGGTAATGAAGATGTTCGGAGCGTGCACTACTATGCCTGGAGGAAATGAAAATTCGTCCACCTATTGCGTATGGCGTGACGAGAATGTGCTAATTTTAAACGTTGAATTGATGCCAAATGTTTAAATGGTAAAATGTTCGGTTATCTCGCTACTTTCTCTCTACATTACAAAAAATGCCATTTCCCGGCTCTCTAATTCAACGTCAAGAAGCCGAAATTGCCATTCAATCGCCACACAATGCATCCTTTGCTGGCTGGATCGATGCGAGCCGATGGAAGCGAAGAGCCGTGCAATACTTGGCGGGGTACAGAATCTACCGGGAGGAAAAGACGGGTGACTACTTGTGTTTTCCTAACATGGCAGGAGGTGAAGCGAAAGAGGAGAAAGAAAAAGATGAGTGATGTGAGGTAGAAGATGAGGTAGAAGATGATAAAAAAAAATCAAGGTATGCCAATTTGTTGCTGCTACTCGGACAGGATTCGATGGATTCGGTGGAGAACCTTCTGATAGTGATTGTAGAGACTGGGCAGGAGTTGGAAGGCCCACCCGGGCGCCGCTTGCATCGTATTCGTGTTCTGATAGTAGATAGATGACACGCTGCTCCTGCTGACGCCGCTCCCGACGCCGACGCCGACGCCGACGCTTCTGCCACTACCGGTACTCCCGTTACTGATGCCGGCGGCATTATTACCGGCGTTATTAATACTGTCGCCATCACCGCTGGTGACGGTAACGATGCCGCCGAACCCGTTGCTGATCTGCTGTCTCTGCATCATCGATGGTATTTCTTGTTGTCGCTTTAGTCCACGCAGCAATTCCTTCTGCAGAGCGCTATCGATGCCGAAGAACTAACGGATTGGACGTGCGTGAAACATCGACATAGACATACTAATGATGAACATGTGATAACGTCAGATATGCTTAACGTCGTAAACGTGCAACGGTGTGCAACGATTCGATATTTCCGCTCTCGAGATTTCTGTGTATCAAATCAGAGAGAGAGAGAGAGAGAGAGAGAGAGAGAGAGAGAGAGAGAGAAATACGTTATGAGAAAAATAAAAAAAATGTTTGAAAGCGAAGGGTCACGTTTTATCAGGTTATACGGTAACGCTCGCGCTAATTTTGCCAGATATTGTCACGCTACAAGCGCCAGCGACAAAGTACTCGTGCGCCGATGAGCAAATCGCCGTTGTCGTATTGTCGCTTAATTATGATTGAAGATGTGAGTGTGTGCGAGTTGCTAAACAAATCAAGTCAAGTCGTCTACGCAAATCGCCTGTAAAAATGTGCCTCTCAACGTATATCCGGCCCGATATAATTTAAATGTTGTCCTTATGTTCTATGCGTGAAACATCGCGCAAAGCAAAATTACGCAAAATTACGAATGCCAAAGATAGTCGGGAGAAAGTCTCACCTTACGACTAAAGTCCGTAAAATAGTTGTACGTCTTTAAATATGTACCCAGCGATAGAACGTTGCATCTCTCACAACTGAGCTTGCAAGTACGTTCCATGAGTCTAAGCACGTGTAAAAAATCTTCGGCAACGTAGTGATCCTCCTCGAGGAAGAGAACCATTCCGGTATGGTTTCTCGTTATCGACAATTGATCGAACACTCTGTTCGCTTTCCACCACCAGTGATGCTTGGTCTGCGTAAATTTTGCTTCCCTATAGTGACCATACAAATCCGGATGCTTAGCGTTGGTACACTTCAAATTTAAAGCCCTATGTTTTGCGAAAAAGAAACAAGATTCGATTAAATTGAGAAAAAGATCATTTATAAATTAAGACAACAAATTTTGACTTACTGTTCTTTACGAATGTTTCGTGGACAGTCGTTGGGCTCTTCACCGGGAAATGTATAAGGATGAGTCTGGATGCTATGTGGATAAAAGATTTGCATGACCCTACAAAAGTCGACGCTCTGCACGAGGTAGTTGATATCCGGGTGCCAAATGTCGTGGCTAAATACGAGAAGAGCCTGCTCTATGTCTTTAGCTTGCGCCAGTGAGACGATAAGATGCCGTAGATAAGTGAGTCGCGTGTGTACTTGGATGACTATAATTGGAGCATCGCTGGCCAACGGCCCAAACGCCTCCTCATTATATACTTTTTGCTCTGCATTCGCCCGTTCGATTTTACGACGGATTTCCGTCATTTCCAATTCTGTAAGCGCTCCCGAGCTAGAATTCGTCAAGCTCGTAGATAAGTTACGTCCCTCTTTTAAAAATCTGAAAATACAAAACGAAACATTAGCAGAACGCAAAGTGATTATCGACGTAATTATTATCGGTGCCAAAGGAACAATTCTATAGTAATAATAGAGAAATAGATTTTTTTAATTTTATTTTCTTGAAGAAAACGAACTACTAAACATGTTTAAAATTGAAAAATTGATTTGACATTCCATACGCTTTATGTATTTTTACCGTTAAGCTCGTGAAATGACACTTGATATTTAGAGTGTCATAAATAAAGATAACAATTTTATTGCAACATTAACAATAATGACAGAATTTGCAAAGTTACCTGTGGAATTCTTGAGGCACGAGGGAGAAAAGTGTCTCGTTCGATGATGATTGCCCAGAATCATCTCGCCCCGTCAAACTGATTACGTGAAGCTGAAGCCAGAGGAACGTAGCCAGGAAGACGAATACAAGGGTCCTCAGTAAAATTCCGCGACCTGATTTCGATCCCCCAACGCTTGTTGTTCCTAAATGAATACCTTTTTTTCATTAAACATATTAACGCACTTACAATACTCTGCTCTGACGCGATACATGGATTATATTTTATGGACGAGTGACGTAATATCGTAATATCGTAATATCGTTATAAACGTACCTCCCGATTTTTTCCTGGTGTATAATGTATAACCGGGATACTGCTTCGCAAAACCATGTGTGGTCGAGTCGTGAACTTTTCCTGCACAGATAATTAACCGGTAATGTTAAGTAGATGTGTGTATAATGATAGCAAATTAATTCACTACCTCTATCGTTTATTGTTAATACTCCATCGGTTTTCAAATCGATTGTGGTCTTTTTGAAAGTCCAATCGTAAAAAGATATAATATTGTGCTTAAAGCTGCACGAAACGATATAAAACTTTCATATAATTCTTAATATACATTATATCGATATAATTTAAATGTCACCAAAGAAAGAACATTATTTGAATATTTTCTATATTATAAAAAATATTATATATGGATAATTACAAGTAAAAGCAATGTTAATGCGATTGATGCTGCGAAACAGTATACTCGACTCGATAAATATCTCCAAGCCATGAGAAATGCCGGGACAATGAGGATAACCGTGATAATATTGTATACGTATGCGACTAAAATTTGTGTTTGCTGGTTTGCTCTTGTCTGAATATTTGATTGGCAAACGGTCACGTTGCCTGGAGTCCGATTTTATATCCGTGTGTGACACACATACAAAATTAAAATATTACGAACAATATGACACGAATTGTACCGAACGAATAAAGAATTCCAAATGTCGTGTCACCATTTTTCAAATATCCATATTCATCGAACACAAAGTTGTCCCGTTTTATGTAACAAATTTTATATAACCCGATTGTGTGTTATCATAACCGGTACGCATCATCTCATTTTACATGATGAGACACGCACATAGCGACTTAACAATTATTCGTCGAGTGGACGAAATTTCTTTTTCTTGTTTTTACACAGAATGTTCGTTCAAGGAGAGATACTATAAACTATTTGTTTGCTAAAAGTTTGTTAGATGTAGCAACAAAATCTGCTGCATGTCTTTTTGGTATCTTAATGTTAAAGCCTTTTATAGTAAGAGAATTATTCAGTTGGATCCAGAGAGTTGAATTGAATTTCAAACACGTCTCAATTTTCTGAACCCCATTTCCCCTTTTCCAATACAGATTAACTTTCTTCAAATCTCGGTTTACTTACTTGGTTTATTTCTTTTTTTTTTTTCTTCGTTCTAAAAATTAGAAAAAAATAAAGAGTAGATTAAACCGGAATTAAAATGAATAGAAATTGATAGAGACAAACATAAGTGAAATCGTATCGTTTTTTTCTTATGTAATTCGATATTGTCCTTGTCATTCTACGTGTAGAAATATCAAGGTAAAATTAAAAAAAAATATTTTATGTATGAAATATATCCTGTCTACAACGTCATGAACGTCTTTACTAGAATCTTCAAGAAAGATTCTGTCAGATTTATTCCTGTCTCTATCCTATTACGGTCTAATAATTCCCATTTATTTTACAGACAATTCAAGAAATCTTTAAAATACCGAAAACGAATTTTGTTCTTATTTCTAATCTCCAGAAAAACGACTTATATCCAGTTTACAAAGATTGTCCATTTTTTTTAAATCGTTTTGATTGAGGTTTTAAATTATTTGTTTACTCACCTTTCATAGTGTTACTCCTAGGAGATTGTCCTGCAACAAAATTCACGTGCAGCATTAGTAAATTGTGAAGAAAAACTCGCAGTCTCACTAAATTAAAATTCAAAAGATACAAATAAGACGAGTACATAAAGTCGAAATGTAAGGTCAACCGGAATGAAATGAACCGGAAAGAAATGAAACAGATCAATGTCACTTTTCTCAACAAAATTGAGATAAAAATGTAAATGAAAGTTATTTCAATTCGTTATCATCTTTATTGTTCGTACGTAATATATACATGTACATACATGTTGCATGAGAGAGTAGGTTAAACTGCATATTGAAGCGCAAATATTTCGTAATTAATGCAACTGTGCAATAGCGTGCGATAACGCGAGTTATGCAACAATGTGCAATACATCGTCAGATATCTCGTCAAGATATCGTTCGTAATACGTAGAAAAAGAAAAGTGTTTTATAATATTTTTAACATTTATATAATGCATTAATAACAGAAAAACATCAATGTGATTGTTATTCTGTTTCGCAAACAAATTTATATAATTTCTAAGCATTATAATTTATGCAAGAATTGTAAATATAAATATAATTTTACAATTGATTAGTGCGATTCTGAAAATTGTATTGCAGGGAATATCTGAGAAATTTTATTTATCAGATCATAAATAATTGGATCATAAAATCTTCGCTCTAACATCTTTTATCATTTCATTGGTTAATCTCATCATTCAATATATTTCGTATAAGATCAGAATTTTTTTTTTTAATATATTTATCTAAACTTTTATCATCGATTGTATATCTGGATTGTGTGGGTGTGGGTGTGGGTGTGTGTGTTGAATTTTCTTGAAACTGGCATATGTTTTGTTAAAATCTTCGAAACGGTTGAATATAGTTTTGTCGAGATAAAATGTTTAAATATGAGAGAGGGGGGGGGGGGGGGGGAATGTAATATGGAATGTTTTTTTCGCATTTTTTTTGCACAAAAAAAATTTTGCTGAGATATCTAAAAAAAATCTAACATTTGCTTAGATAGATTTTAAAATAATTTTGTTAAATCATTGAAATTACGTAAGACGATTAATCATGATGATAATAATGCAAAATTTGTTGATATTCTAACAATCAATTCGAACATTCTATGTTATTATTTTCAAATTTATATCTGGCCAAGTTTTTAAATACTTTCACAATACTATTCTTTCCGTGTATCAACATTTAAGAAACAGATTTATATAATTTTAAGCACTTTGATTCAACTATTATTAATCAGCAGTACATCACTACATGAGACAACAATTATCACCAATTGCCCGCCTAACGTATGTACATACATAAATATTATCAAATTATTATCCCTGCACACTACTGTTTATTGTCGATTAATGCGACAATAAACGCAACATAAACGTAGCGCAAATGCCTATCGTAGATAAGAAATGTGTGATATTTTATCAGGAATACTTTTTTCAATCGAGCTGCTAGGAAATATGACATGTATCGCGCGTATTTGCATAAAGAATTTTATAAGATAATAACGGTATTCCGCGACTGAAGATAAAACGTGTGGCTTCCGTGTGCCGGGGCATCTATGATAATGCGTTAAGACTTCAGATTCAAAGCGATAACGTGGAATGATGATATAATCTTTCTACTGGAATATAATTTTCTTTCGCATATGAAGAATTTCTTTTTTTAGATTTTTTATCGAGGATAATATTAGCATTGAATTTACTGAAAAATATTTCGAGAAATTTATCTCTAGAAAATCTGACATTCCATAAAACATTTCCATTAATTTTTCAAATTGTTAAAAGTTGATAAAATATTGTAGAACAAAAACTTAAATTATGATAGAAATCTTGATAGAAAAGTATTGTTTTTACATTCTTCAAATCGACATCTTCCGAATAAATCACAATAAGATTTAGACACAATGATAGACAACAGTTACAATAATACGCACTGCAACTCACATCTTCAGAATAAATTTATTAAATTAATTAAATTGTATAATTAATAAATTTCGTCACATATATATTAAATAAAGATTATGGAATTATAAAGATAATTCCATAATCTTTATTTAAGTAATTTTTTTGTTTGAATAATAGCAGGAAATAAAGATTTAAGGCAAAATACAAAAAAAAAATCGAGCTATTGTAGATCAAAATATGTTGATGAATATCAAATGCTTTTATATTTAATTAAATCCAATAATTCAATAATCCAATAATTATTTTTTTTCAATCAAAATTTCTTTTCGATTAATTCATTTATTAATATTGGAAAAACAAATTTCTTATTTCGCTACAGCTATGAATATCGCATCGCTGATAAAATTATAGATCCATTTATTTACATATATACATGAAGATGGATGTTTAACGAACGATTAAATCAATAAAAAGCGAGAGAGGAGGGGTAAAAGAAGAGAGGGAAAGAGGGAGGAGAAGAGAGTGTGGTTGAGATGTCGCGGAGGAAGAGAATTATCACGATGAGTGCGCTTTGAACGAATAACTTCTAGTTTTCATATGAAATTCTGGGTGTAATATCTTTCTCTTGCTCCGGTTTAACCGTTATATTTATCGCTATATTTATCGATGACAATAAAAAGACTCGCGTCTATTTGCAAGACATCGCTTTCTGTCGCTTCTTGCATGTGCAATTGTCGAATTCCGCTCGTGGATATTTTCGATCCGTCTCGCTTTTCTGGCACCCATTCAATTCATTCAACGCTGAATTCTCTCTCTCTCTCTCTCTCTCTCTCTCTCTCTCTCTTTCTCTCTCCTTTTCTTCCTTTTTTCCTCTGTCCCTCTCGATTTGCTCGTTTCCCGAATGATTCGTTGCAATTTCATCAGATATCGTTTGGCATTTCGATTATATATGATAAGCAGTTTGAAAAGACCTGTTTCGAGATTTCTGCTAAAATCAACATACTATATTAAGCGATATTGCATCGATAATTAATCGGTAATTAAATTATATATTATATATTAGATGTCAAAACAATGTCATATTATTGAATTATCTTCACCTATTTTTCATAAATTTTATTTTCAGGTAATAAATGATTTTTACATACACAAAATTATACATCAAGCACATCACATCTGTCACTAGTTATCTCAATGGTATGTCATTTCTCTAGTGATGAATTATTGATTTTATCAAATTTATAATTTTTATTTATACTTTTCACACTTGTTTAAAATTTATTCATTTGCTTTACGAAGGAAAAACTCGTTTTAAATAGCGAAAGAAAGAACCACATTTGAGAAACGCAATCGTATTTTATCGCATTATATTGATATTCTGCGATTATCGTGCGATTAGTGTTATCGAGAGATAACGCAATAATAAAATAATATAGTTATCTTGTTCGATTTGTTCGATTTGTAAATTACAATTAACAAATTTGTAAATAATATTATCGAATATTATTACCTCGATAAAAAAGAATGTATCGTCTGGCTCTCCATTTTCATGAAATCTGAAACATAAAGAATAAACATACAGATATTTAAACACAAAAAATTTATCTTAAAACTATTTACCGCTAACAAACTTTATAATTAATATATATAAAAACAAAACAACAATAAGCTTTCTGATAAAATAAATTTATTAATAACACAGTTACTGAATGACTTAGATAATTGTAACTAGTATGTTTATTTTAGCAAACAACAGAAAAGATAAGAAAAAACAAACGAGATTATATAATCCTTATTCTTATTATAATTATATTAATATCAATTGCATTTTATCCAAATAAATAATATAAGAAGAAATAATAATAAATAAATAATATAAGAAGAGTGTATGTATATTTAACAAAAAAATTAAATTATTAATCTCATTATCTCAATCATAATTCGCGTAGTATCTATGAAGAGATTTTAGGAAGATTTATATCTTCCTAAAACCTCTTCATCTAAAACATCTTCATAAATATTACGCGAATTATTATTGAGTATAATAAAATTAATAATTTAATTTTTTATACATATTTTTTAACTTAATGAACACACGCATACACACGCGCGCGCCCCCCCCCCCACACACACACATTAATGTTGCACATTATTCTCAATTAAAAAATATGTATCAATGTGTACAATACGATACAATACGATACTGATATGAAATTGAAACTACGTTATGAGCTATATACGAGATAGTCTTACACGATATCGATCTAATATAATTCCGCTTAAATAGGCCTTTACAGGAGCTTTTATAACCGCGATGGTAATACACATTAATCCGTAATACATATTAATACGGTTTATCGGAATAAATTTATACACACACATTATGTCATATTGCTGCAAATATTCTGTTGAAAAGAAGTACTCCAGGTATTTTTAACGTCTTATTTTATTGTATGAATTTTGTCAATTGCTTCTTATCGTGCGTAATGATCGTGAAAAAATCGTGAAAAAAAAAAAGAAATACGCGATTGCCCCAAAATTATTTTATCGCATGTATACATAGAATGCCCCGTATTTTTATTTAAGTAATTAATTATCAATAATTACATTTCACTTATCCCGCAACATACAGAATAAAAAAAAATTGTTTTCAAAATTATTAATTTTTTGTTTCATCATATGTCATCTGCGAGAATAACTTTTTATTCCTACAAGTGAGTATTTTTATTAATTTATGTTATATTTAATGTTATATCTTAGTTTTATACTATTTTATACTATTCTTCCTATTAGGAAATAATTAAATATATTTAATGTGAACGGGAAGACAGTTACACTTGACGGCGAATATGCGTGTTAATTATTACCAACTTCCATTTATTAGATAATATACAAGACAATTTAACTAAAACATTATCTTTTCATTACCATTTTCTACAAGACTAAGAAGTTTCTAATGTTTTGGCTTATTTAATTTCGTAGATTTTGCGCGCGCGTTAAAAATTAGTCAATGTAAGATTAAAAAGCGTTTTTGCGCTATATTAGATTATCGTAGGAAAAAAGATTATGCCCGTTAAATGCAAAATAACTGCGAATGCAAAGTAATCGAATTGGAAAATAGATGGATTCGATCTTGTGTTTTGCATTTTCTTATTGGCTGAAAGAGATAAGGTTAAATCAAACTTGACACTCAGACCGTTACTTTATTTGGAAAACTTTTTTTCTTTTCATTTAAAGTACTTTAATTCGTTTTAGCTTACTGTAAATATATTCAAGAGTAGAAGAAGGAAAAGTTGTCAAAAAGATGTAATAAAATGTTGATTTGATAAAAAAATTCAATTTAAATTAGATAGTAATTTGCAGATGAAAGAAGTTATATACAAAGTACACGAAGATAAGAAAAAAGAGCGGAGAATAATTTTTCGTCAGGTTGTTTTTCATGTCATTTCTTGCGGTTTAATTACGATTATATTAATGAGACGTGGTGAACATACCGGTGTGCCAGTAATTGAGATGAAAATGGTTACCGGAAATGGATTTGGGTCCTTTCATTCGTGGGTGCGTGCCTCCAACTCTAACTCTTTTGACGGACGGGTGCATCATCTATTTCTGTGTTTCTCAGAGAAGATGCTATAGTTGTGTTATCGCACCGCGCATGGCGTTGGTACTGTTCCAACTCGCCGATGAATAATGCATCGAATCGTTATATGTATGCAGGCATATGTATATCAGCGAGACATGTGTACGGTCGTACGCACACGAACAGAGAGGTAATAGGTAGATAAAACACCGATACTGTGATACTTCTCCTATGCCAAATGTGTGCGTGCGTGCGTGCGTGCGTGCGTGCGTGCGTGCGTGCGTGCGTGAGTGCGTGGCCATATATACGTGTGGTTATACTTCATGCGGTAATATTACCACGATGTCCCTGAATATCGATTCACTGCCATATCAGAAATGTATGCGGTATCTCTTTTCTACCGTGCTCATAATCATTTTAATTATTTACTCAATGAATATCATACATACGTATTACAACGAGCAAAAACAATTCAAATCGATAGGAATGTTCCTCGATAGTAATGATACCTACACGAACAAAAAAATTCAGATTGCGTAAATATATAAGATATATCATTATAATTATTATGTACCGAGAACGCGTTTATCGAACGCGCAACACGAGATTACTCTTCTTTATCACATTCTATTTGGCAGAATTATAATTATGTGTTTTATAAGTATATTAGAAATCATTTTCTCATTCGACTTTACGCATAACATGAGAAAAATGGTTTTGCTCAAATATTGAAAAATTCGGTCCAAGTAATTATGTATAATAATTACACTTAAGCATGATGATAATACCGAATATATAAAAAGTTTAGATTTCAACAATAAATATGAATATCCTACATAATTACACATATTTTGATAGCCCAACAAAATTATTATTAAATAAAAATAAAAATAGTATTTTTATTTTTGTATATCTGGCCAAATGTTTACTTGAGCAAATTGTTCTTTCATGTAAATTAATATGAAAAGTAGTAACTATAGAATCTCTTTAGAGGCACTAAAATCTTTTGGTAAAAATATTTTTTTGTAGGTCACGAACCTTTGACTTTCCTCTCGACCTCTCGTGATTTTTGCCATGAAATCTTACTTCTCACGCTAGTCTCCCGTTCGCGATCGTGAAACTTCAAGAGAGCTTGCGTAATAATATGTTTCAGATATAGTAATCGCTTACATAGACGTTTATGGAGTGAGTGTGTTCACATCACTCCATACAATTCCATATTATGTCTCTGATGTATATCTGATGTTTATCCACGCTACCGAAATGTTTCCATATTTATGCAAATTGAACCGCGATCAAATAATCGCGATAATCGTACTTGATAGAAATCAAATATATACGATACGTATTGATCGTATACTTAATAAAATGATTGTAACGGAACAAAAAACAAAAGTAAAATAAATTTTGAAAAGATCTGTTATAAGCATCTGTTCCACGATTGGCACTTGCCTCACTTACTCGCGAAAGTTAAAAAAGAATTGATGACATCGACTTGAATAAGCATTTACTAGCGTTTAAGAATAAAATTCTTTTTAAACAACCGACGCCGCCGACGCTATCGAGATCTCGGTCGCGTCGATTCCATTTTACAAACTACGAAATTATTCATATGGCGAAAATATCAAATAAATTATTCCTCCTCTCTTATAAAGAAATTCGTATTCTATGCGTATTCTAAAGAAAACGCGGATAAGGATAGGACTAGTCTATTAGTGGTACCGATTGTAGGTAGCAACACTTGCCATTGAGCGTACATATCATTGTGACGTTACTACCGCATCCGAGGTAGTATTACGGTGAAAAATCATTTCGATCCAAGATGCTACCGGTGTTATGCGTGCGCGCATATATAGATACATACATACAAACTGAAAACTGCGATATTTGATCCAAGATACACGAGATTTATTCTCGAGAAGAGAAACAATTTCTAGAGATATTTTCTAATTTCGTTTCCTAATCGTCGATCGCACCGTAAGATTTTCCTTGCTTCCTTGCTTCGCATCACGCGGATAATCTCATCGCGGATTATTTTATACCCTGGCTAGGATGATCAAAAATATCGCGCATGTAACGCCGATCTTTATCCTTTATCATATGCTAACGCCCACTCGTCAAGTTAATCGAAAGTCTCGCGGCTTAATGACATTCCTGACGTTCCACAACCAACCTCGTTTATCGTGATATCGTCCAATCGCAGAATAAGGAATAAAAATTTAATTTTCTAAAACGTGCGTGACTTTATATAGCATTTAGAAGTAACAAGTAACAAGTACGAAATTATGTTAAAATTATAGAATTTACGAATTTATTTCAATTTTGTTGCAGATATAATAATTATTATTAATTAAAGATTTACCCAAACCCAATATTTTTATACATACTTTTTTCATTAAAAATAATCGCCATTAACAATAATAAAAATATTCGCATTATAAATATAAAGTTGAAAATTTCTTGAAACGATCCTTTTACTGAGAATTTTAACAAAAAATTATATATTAAGAAATCATATGTTAATTAAGAGAGAGTTACAAGAAATGTCATCAAAGTTATTTTTAATTCGATATTGTTATAATTATAATTAGTAAGTTATATGACAAAAACAAATGCGAATCTATAAATAAGATGGAAGATCCTATCCGGTACCTTCACCGACAAGATACGAGTTAGAATTTCATAAAATATTTCGAGGGAGTATTAATGGGTTCTTAGATAGGAGGAGCACAGTTAGCAAAGTTAGATAGAAGTAATCAAACTTAAGTGAAGTAGATCGAAGTTAAGGAGCAAATCCAAGTGAAGTAAATTGCAATTAAAGAGTATCACTGGAAATAGTTGCAGTCATCTCGGCGCAGAAATCTCGTAGGAAACGATCGATCGACAACGACCGCTTATAAAACCCGTATCACGTTTTTTTCCGATCGGACTCATGACGTTCAGATCGACGCAAACAGATAATTAGCTTCTCATCGTCGAATGGAGTCGGAAACTGCGTGAAACGACGTGGTTAACGACAGGACGAGATTGCGGTATTAGCGATACCGGGCGAGAAAACGGTCTCGGCGAAGGAAGCGAGATATCCAACCGCTCCGTCCTTGTTATACCACACTTTCCGGCTTTTCGCATATCTAACGATTCTCGGAAAGAGCTGCCGTGTGCACGTCTCGAGAGTGTATGCAAATCGACAAGCGCAAGGCCGGATATCTTCGACCGTGAAAAACCGGCAATTCAGCGATAAAAAAGAAAAAAGAAGAAGAAGAAGAAGAAGAAGAAGAAGAAGAAGAAGAAGAAGAAGAAGAAAAACGGAGAAAAGAGGGAAAAACAATTCGTCCGACTAGCGAGGCGTGCCTAGTGCCTAGTGCCTAGTGCTCTGTAATTATATGTGTACGGTGATGTAACCGAAGTACCGTGACTTGTAACACCGATTTCTATTACGTATTATTTCTATTACGTTACATTATATACGAAAGCCAAAGGAATAATTGCCGGTATCGTAATTGATTATGCATCCTATGAAAATACAGGAAAGCTTGCTTCCCGAGAACAGGAAAAGATTTAACAAAGATTAAATAAAGTAATAAATTTATATTAAAATCATCTTTGAACGATATAAATCTGGCGATGCTGCGTCTGCGACGTTACACCGATACCGATACCGAATATCGCGTGTTACGAAATAACGTAGCGTAGGATAATATTTAGAATCTATTAATAAGAGAAGAGCAATTTATTCACCGCGGTGGAATCAGGATGTTGGATAACGATGCGACACAATGCAGTACCAGCGTACAAAGCGTATAAAGCGTATAAAGCATATAAAGCGTATAAAGCGTTTGCTGGTAGGCGCATTCTACGAGCCGTATATACAGTCTCTCCTTACGGAGTCTGAAATAATATCCTAAAATAATAAATAATTTTTATTCAAGTATTTTCTCACAGTTTTTAAATTTCTCGCATTGATATTGAATATTTTTATAGCTGAGTCTTCAATTATTATTCTCTGTATCTCTCAATAAATTTCACTTCTTTTAGAAGATAAAATTGAAAAATTGTGATTTTGATTTTTTTCTCTTTTTCTTTTCGTTCGTTCGTTCGTTCGTTCGTTCGTTCGTTCGTCCTTTTTTAAAGCATAAACCTATCTTATTGATCGCACGTAAAATTGACAATAATTATGCAGTATGACATTTGCAAATTAAATGTCGTTAATGTCGTTAACCATGTTTACATTATATTAATTTTGAATTGAACAATTTTGAAAATAAATTTATTATTCAACTAAGGGAAGATAGATAAAACTTCCTTAACGCTTACGTTAGAAAAAAAGAGTTTTAATATTCGCAAGAATATTCGCCTTATTTATGATCGTACACTCAATTATATTACACTCAATTAAATAATATTTAGATTCTGTACTATAAGGAACTCTTAATTGAATGTAATGTTGTAATAATAATCTCTTAATAAAAGTGCCTATATCTAGTAAAATGCTAATGAATGTTAACGATTTAATTTTCGCTCGAGTGTCATTCATTAACATTTAGCTTTAGTCTTTTGTGACAAAGTCCTGAGTGTCAAAGTAATTAAAAAAACTCGCAAAGCATATATGAGAAATTTTACTACGAGCAAAAGTATATTCGATAAGATAAATGTTTCTTATATCAATGTCAATATTTACTTTACAATATTATTATTAGTATCATTTTTAATAATAGACATTAATATAAATCGATGTTAATCGATCACATGCAGAGAATTGTGCAATAAATTCTAGTCTCGTTACTTTCCGCTTCTTATCTATTCGTCATCAAATATGAATCTAAAAATATTAACAGGCGCGCAACATTTTATTCAACTTGGTTGGATAAACAGATTGACTATTTGTATTTAACAGATTGACTATTTGTTGACGGAGACTCGAGTCTTGTTTCGTGAAATAGCAATTTTTCTTCTCGCCATCCTTTTATCGTAATATATCCAAAGAGTAAATATCTTTACATTCATGATGAAAAGAAATATTATAAAAATCCATAATTTTTCCACAATTTTTCAATTACTTATTAATTCATTTTTTAATCGTGATTTAAAGAATTTTTCTCATAAAAAATATTTGACCAATTTAGAGTCGCCTTTTAATAATTGGGCATCTATATAATTGATAGCAAAAAATCTAAATCTTCTCTACAACAATATAAATTCGTTTACATCAGAAATTGTAATTCTTTTAACTTTAATTTAGAAAATGATTTAATGTCCTACATATCTTTTTGAACAAAAGTTTTCTCTTTTCCTCCACGAAATTACTTCAATGTAGAATCTAAGAGAATTCAAATTTAATAATCTGTCTCCAATAAATCAATCTTTAATAATATCCCTATCTTTTTCTATCTCTTCAGAAATTAAAGCAAAACTGTCCTTAAGAATCTTATAGCATTCTTTAGCAGCGCTTTATATTTTATACTTTCCTTAATCTTTTTAGGGTTTAGGACAAAGGTTATGTACAGATAAAGTTATAAGACAAAATAAAATTATTTTATCTCGAACCATGTTCCAAGTTCATGAAGAAAATTATTTAACGAAATCTATTGTATGTACTATAAATAAAAGTTCATACAAAAAAGGTCATACAAAAATACATTCTCTTCAAAATTACATAAGTTTAAGATGTCGTTATGTTCTCCCAAAATATTTCGTTATTCCTAAATTGAATATCAAAACAACTACAAATTTGTCACAAGAAATAAATTAAATAACCAATAGATTACGCAGAATAGGATATCCGATCGAAAAGATGTACTACTGTAAGAAATCAACAAAAGGATAAATATTTCTCCGTTGAATCATTCGGTAACTTAATCTTTAGCTGTAAACATTCTGAGAGCCTCTTTTCTCCATTGTACCTCCAAAGATACAGGAAAGATTCGAGTTAAAGATGGACAATATCGATGAGATCGATTGTAGTCGACAAACGGAATGCAAAATTTGTAAGAATGCAATCTTTATTAGAAATAAAAAAATGATACTACATTAGCAATTATTTTTTATTTCTCGAAAGTAACAGATACATGAGAGAAGTCCTCACGTCAGTTGTCACGTCTCGACTTTCACGGGCGTAGTGTCTCGCGTGTCCACTGAAATCCGAGCTCTCGAAACGAAACTATATCCCCCGGTTTCAATCTCTTTTCCTCCTTCCCTCTGCTATGTAGTGTGTGTGGTGTGTGTGTGTGTGTGTGTGTGTGTGTGTGTGTGTGTGTGTGTGTTTTATGACCTTTCTTATCAGCGTTAGAGCAATATCGATCGTCTATGTTGTACCGGAGCGTAACACCCACGACCCGCGACTCGCGACCCACGACTCGCGACCCGCGACCCGCGACCCGCGACCCGCGACCCGCGACCCACGACCCGCGACCCGCGACCCACGACACTGCACACAATGCGGCAGGGATGTCTCCCTACGTCTCCCAACGTCTCCCGAGATCTTCGTGCGTTAATAAAGGATGTATTCGGCATGACACATCCCGGGTACTTCCCGTTCGCGTACAAGCGCAAGGAAGATCGACTCTTCCGGCTTCTCCGGCTTGACCTACAGAGTCAGCCGATCGAACGAACGTGCCGACGTGCCGTCGCTTGTCAAAACTGCGATCGATGTCGACTGTACGAGGCCAAGAAAATTCGAATGCGCTATTAATAATTAATGCTAAACGTTGCGACATTTCGTTACGTTCATGCGAAACGTCACGTGACAATCACATTCGATATCATCGACCGAGACCGAGAGTAATAAATCGAAGCGTAATAGTGTGTTCAAAGGTTAGGAGATTTCAAAAATTTGTTGCGTTTAAATGTCACTATTTAAATTCGCGCATCGCTGGCGCTTAAAGCGAATAAAATACCGATCGTCCGAGACGCGCTCTTGTTCTTGATACAATCGTCAACTCGTCGTTATCGTACCTCCGCCTTTCATTTCAAACTCCAATAATTACGAATATTTGCACTTGACGTTGCACCGGACAATCCACTCGTTAAATCCCGACATTTATTTTTGCGATACAACGTAACGTGACTGTGTCCCATTCAGTATCACCATCAAAATTCGCATGATACAGTGACCAAAGATCTATATTCGCGATCCGTTTTCATCTTGCTCTCGCGACACGATAAAAATTATATATATCATACATGTATATCGCTCCACGCGCGCGCGCACACATTCGCGCTTAGCGTTGCTAATCGAACGCAATTCGAGTCTGAAATTTATTTGTACTTTATGTAATATAAAATATATATAAAAATTAAACGCGTTGTCAGGTTGAAACTCGTTCCGAGCGTGTATTCAGGGAGAGCCACATTCGCCCTAGTTTCAATCTATTCCGATACATAGATTTTAAGACTCGTCGAATAAGCTATCGAATGCTTCCGAAGCTCTTTTTTCTTCCATTTGTCGCAAAACAATTTCGAGTATATATTCGTTAATTTTAACGTATCGCAAAGTGTAATCATAATTACATACGGCTTTAATACGGCGCTTGAAATACGAATACGAATACAAGAGATATTTATTCTTCAACCTAATGTAACGTAAGGTAATCATTTGCAAGAATATCAAGGAGGGTTAACGACGGAGACAACGGGATGACGCGACGGCGCGGCGTCGAGAGAGACGAGAATACCCGGACGGAGGCAGAACGGGAAAGAGGCCGAGAATTGTGCGGATCGATCAGTAGGACGCGCTGTCGCGTTATAGTTGTCGGAAGGAAGGGCACGCGGTCATTCCCGCGGTCGATTACATGTCGCGCACTCACATGTCGCACGGTGATGAGAGCCGGGTTCCAGGCACAGCTTGGAGCAAGGAGACTCGATTCCGACAAGGAACGTGGACGTCGTCGTCGTCGTCGTCGTCGTCGTCGTCGTCGTTGTCGTCGTCGCTGTCGATGTCGTCTCGGCCACATGCACGTACTCGCGTGGCTACCGCGCACACACTCACGGAGCGTGCCGTCGAGGGACTGACTGCCGACCGCCGACCGCTCGTAGCGATGACGACAGCCGAAGCGAATTCGCCGCGCGTGTTTGCGCGTTCCGCTCGGCCGTCATCAGCCGTCACGATGACACGCGAGCCACGCGGACGCGAGACGCGCGCGCGTGCAAATCCCTCGAAGCACACCCGCGTATCCGGCACTCATATCCACCATCCACCCACCCTCGCGACGACCGGTCTTCCTCTCTCCTTGTAGTTGCGCGCGCAAAGCGAGGAAACGGCACTCCCGTTCCTTCCCAACATCGTCCGGTCGCATTGCGTGCCGCATCGCGCCGCACTCGCCGGCGAAAATGGACCGGACGATGTTGTTGTACGTTCTACGTAGTCGCACCCGGGACCCGACCTGCCAGTGCCAGCGAACGTTGCGCGAAAGAGTCGCCTCTCTTGAGAATTGGGTGGTTTAGGGGTTGTAGGCGTGCTTACGGACAAATCGAGCGAGAAGAGCTCTCGAAGGTGCCAGGCCTAGCGGCGCCTAACCGATCAAATTTGCAACACTAATTACGGAATACGATGACTCTTAATTAATCCAGGGAACCCTCGTTTATCGAGTCGGATTTATCGATGGATTTGCGTTGAGTGTACTTTGAAGGGAAAAGCGCCCCCCCTCCCCCCCCCCCACACACACACACACACACACACACACACACACATTGATTAGTTTTCTCAAATGTGTAAATAGTACGAAAGTATTAATCGAGTTGAGACTAACGATGCTGTGGAAATATAAATTCTCTTCAATCACGTCGTGTTAGAAACTTTTACCGTTGCATATTAATCTCTTCATTGTATCTGTTCTGTTTGTGTATTGATGCCTAACGCGATACTACTTTTCATGTTGAAAGTGGAAACACAAATAAATTAAAAGTAAAAGTATCCCCCTATCCTATTTTTTTTTATTCCCTGCTTAATTACTTCTCTACTTTCTTTAACGATGATTTATGTTGAAAAAGATTAATAAACACTGTTACTGTGGTCTAAATCTTGCGTTATCTTTCTATCTATATACATATGTTATAATTATCTTTTTTTATTCAAATAAACCTGTCTAATAAGTTTCTTAAAGGAACATAAATAAAAAGATTCGCTCTTTCTATTCTGCATCTAACATGTATAAACCTTACTTTTGTTGCTATTTATTTTTATTACTATTAGATTAAATTGTATCATTTGCTTCCATTTTTAAAATTTACACTTTTTAAATAAATTATAAAATTATTAATTTAAAAAAATGTATAATAGACAAATATTATGTATAAATGTATACGATAAGTGACCGTAGGTGTATTGAGCTTGAGTCCGTTTGCTAAAATTTGCTGAAACTAGTGTGGCACATAAAAAGACAAATAGTAAAATTTAAACGATAAGCAAATTGACTAATTACATCCAAGAATTTTAAAATGATATGACAATCATATATTTTTTTGATAATTTTCAACTTGATTGATTTATTTTCTGCTAAAGTCTTACGTTTTACTACGTGCTATTAGTTTTAAGAGTAAACTCCTAATTGACTATGCGAATTAATTACACCTGCGAGAGAAACTATTACAATAATTAGTTATAATATTTTCTTTCTTTTAATTGTAAAAAAAAAAAAAAAAATACGAATCTAGTCTAACTAATTTTACGGAAATATCTTGTGTAAAATTGCACGTTTAGATTGCTATGCTGCCATCTAGGAAGTCTGTGTCGCGTCTCCAAGTGAAATTGATATTTTACCGCCATCAGATCAAAATACATAATTGTTTAAATTCTTCCTGAGAATTTAATGAAATTAAAACCTAAAAAATTAATGTTGAGATATTTTAGCTTCTATTTGCTATAATCTATCGTAATAAATTGCACGTAATCTCGCTCTTTATAGTGTAGAGTCTCGATTATTGATATTTTAAGATTAATGATCGTATCAATGATATTTTAAGAGTAAAATAGAAATAACGATGGTAAAGCAGATTGTACGTAGATTATCATAGAATTTTCAATCATTAATTTAAATAAACGCTAACGCTAACGAAGAATAAACACATATCTAAAAGTCTTGACTCAGCTAATAATTTATCATAGAAGACTTTCCATTCATGTCGAGCTGTTACTTGCTGAGCAAATCATATTAGAGATGTCTAGTTTTTATTTATCGACAATTTAAATACAAATCTACGAAAATATATTTAATAATAGTACCGAATTATATGATTTCATAAAATTAAAGGTGTGTTCCGCCTTTCTTGGACAAAAATGTTAGCGCGATTCTACTTATAAATAATGTTACAATATGAAAGATCAATAGGATCATTTTTAAAACATAGAGATTAGCTTTCAGAAATTCGAAAAAATCAAAAAAGGAAAATATACAAGCTTAATCGGAAAAGCAAATCGGAACATTCAATTCAGACAGCACAAAGAATTCTTAAATAAGTTTTTAAATGTTCTTCTTTCCTGATTTGTGTAAGGTTTTAAAAATTTATAAAACAATACAATAAAAATAATATCTTTAGAAGCTACATGTGTCATAATTGGGAATGGCAATTCCTGAGAAATCTTTTCGAAAATTTATAGAGAAAAAGATGTATATTCTAGAAAAAGATGTATATTTTAAGCATTTATGAGAATTAGTCTTTGGAAAATCCCGAAAACAAAAACCTTTTAAATAATACGCTTCTTCCCTAAATAATTAATATTGTTGCGTTCGCGGTGATCACTGACGCGCTCTCACTCGCGTTCCGCTGGGAAATAAGCGCTCGGCAATACCGATTTAATAAAATACGTAGGCTTTAGTCGAACCAAACTACAACAACAACAACAACAACAACAATAATTTGGCGGACACACGTCTGTTTCTGTCACGTCACGAGTCGCCACCGCGCTGTACCTTTTTTATAAACAAAACAACCAAGAGTCCCGAACAGCGCTTCGCTTCTACTCCAAATGGCGGCTCGATTCCACTCGGTCGCAGAAGACTCGCGCGGGCATAACAATATCAAAAAATTATTTTAACCAAAGCAATATAGAACATTACATTGCAGCAATTGTAATAATATTGAAAGACTTTTATCATTGAAATGTCACAATGTTGCTGCAATACTTACTGCAACATAAAACATTCTATGTTGACTGAGAAAATTTATTTAATTACTTTGTAAGAATTAAATAAAAAAAGTTAAAAAAGATACTAAAATTTTTTAAGTCTATGTTCCAATATGAATTATAGATTTTCAGTACTGATAATGAGAAATAATATAGACACAAAATATTAGAGAAAAACGAAAAATTTATTACAATCTGCAACGATATTCAAAATCGGAGATATCCAGATTTCCCCACGAATTCTTTAAGTTCATTTCATTTTATGAATTGCGAAATATTTATCATAATAAACTTTTAGAAAATATTTTGAATTAGAATATGAATAATTCATCGAGAATCTTTCAGATATGCATTTTCTAATTCTGTACAAAACTTTTAAAATAAATTCACTACGAATTTCTATTCACTCATCGGGGAACATAATAATAAGAAATAATTAAGTTAACTTCAATAGCGTCGTTCAATAGTGTTATCGATAAAAAACGATTTGATATTCAACATCAAATCTTTTTAAAATGATTCACATCATTCGTAAAATTATTTTAACATATATATCTATTAATATTTTTTGACGATTTTAAATATGTCGTGTCGCCTGATATTATGGTAATAATGACGAAATATATTAAAAAATATATAAAGAATATATAGAGAGCCTAAGAGAGCTTAAAAATTCAATGTCCAAAAGACAAAACCTATCGGGGTTCAATCACACCGCACAATCTTTTCCAATTTCACGCGAGAGAAAGGAAGGCACGCGAGAAAGCTGCGCGATTTAGCGCGCAATAGCGCGCTCCTTATACCGACCTGTCCGATCTGACAGAATATTATACGTTGTATCGTCATGCTATCGCAACAAACTTGAATCGCAACAAACTTAAGACAAACGTCAATTATTCATTCGCCACGCTCGGTCGCCGTCTACCGACCGTCTACCGACAAAAGTTACAGTCAGCAATTTCGCGGAAAGCGAAGCTCTATTATATCTCAAGAAAATAATCGTAAAACGCGCGCACGCTATTTCGTTTCCACGCACGTGAATCGCGCAGGTGCAAATCCCAAATACAGGTTCCTCATGAGTCGCGACCCTGAAGTAGCCCTGAAGTAGCCCGAAGTAGACAATATCCATATCCCGATATGCGGGATTTCCGTTCGGGCATAAGTTTGCGCGATTTCATTCCGTCGAATCGGTTGTCTCGGCGTTGTCTCGAAATACGGATTTCTATTCGATTGGATTTCAATTTCGGATTGTATTCTGTCATTCTGTCATTCTGTCATTCTTGGTGCAGGTCATTCACGAGCAGGATGGTACCTAACCATGATTCGTTCGCAAGTGTCATCCGCGTGAACGTCGCGTTGTTGAGACTCTCCGGCATAGCGTCTTACAAAAACGGAAGTATCCAGCTTGAGGACCGATCGAGCTCGCGGAACGTTCTCAGCGCGATCGCGTATGGTTGCCTATTCGCATACGCGGGTCTGTACACGTACGAATTCGCTTTGAGGACCGTCCATCTCGACACCTGGATGGAATCGTTCGCAATGATACTCTCCCTCGTGGGCGGGCAGGCACGATTCACGATTCTCCTTCTGTTTCGGAGTAGATTTCAGCGATTACTAATGATCTGCGAAAAACTCTGGTCGGCATTGAACGTGGCCGAGAGGAAGTACGTTCGCGATTACGTAAAAATGACGAGACACTTGACCTACTACTATCTATTCGGATGCGCGTTCACAATCTTCTTTTACGCCGTGGCGAGTCTCTTCATGGGACACCACGACGATTCGTCGAACGCAACGGTGAGAACGGTGAGAACACTACCGTATGCCTGTCCGGTGGCAGTCGATCGGACGCCCTATTATGAAATAATGTATATCGCCCAATTGTTCAGTATGACGAATGTCGGTCTCACCTGCGCCGCTGCCGACACGGTCGGACCGGTACTTATCTTAACCGTTTGTGGCCACTTTAAGGTTCTTAATACGCGACTTTTACATTTGAGAGATCGCGACCGGGTATATTCGCAGGTCGTTTCCGAAGAATCGCAACCGACTCCTACGGAATCGCTCGAGATGACAATGCTGGAGGAAAAACGTAACGTGGCGAAAAATCTTAATTTGATAAAATCTGATCTCGAGGCCTGCGTGTACTACCATCAGACCATGCTCGAGTAAGTGAAAGAAGAGGAGAAAGAAGGGAGATCTGATCTTTTAAGATTTAAAGATACCTATAAGATAAGATTTAGAGATGACTGACGATTGATCTATGAAATTCATCTCGTATTTCTCAAACGAAAGACTTTCCTTCTTTACGGTTTAATTAATTAACAATATTCTATATTTGTTGTTGTTCGAATAGACTTTGCAAGGAAGTGGAAAGGCTAACCACCAGCATCTTTCTAACGCAACTACTCGGCAGTACATACAACGTGTCTCTCGTGGGATTTAAATTAGCAGGGGTAAGAAAATTCGAATAATCTTTTATCAATTGCTATTTTTTTTTTGCAATTTTGCTATTTTGCAAATGCACACATTTGCGCACATTTGAAATAATTTAAGAAGCTTAAATTTTTGTGAATTTCCAAAAATTCCAAAAATGCCCGCACGCGCGCGCGTGTGTAATAGTTTAATAATAGTTTTTCTCTAAAACATTCACAGGAAATATGTTTTAGCTTCGCAAATGTTTTAACATACAGCAATTTCAATGAAAACAAATTTTGTCAAAATTAAATTTTGTTAAAATTTGTATCGAGCATCATTATTTAATTGAACGTGATGAAAATAATAAAAAATATGTGGAAAATAAATTTATATGTATATGTAAATATTTTAATAAATATTTTAATAAATATTTAAATATGCCACAGGATGATCCTGATAAATTTAAATATACAACACAACTGTCGATTGCAATGATTCAACTATTTTTGTGTAATTGGCCGGCAAATGTCCTTCTCGTCGAGGTATGTTAGAGAGACAGGAAGAGAGAGGAAGAGAGAAAGAGAGAGAGAAAGAAGAGAGAGAGAGAGAGAGAGAGAGAGAAAGAAAGAGAGAGAGAGAGAGAGAGAGAGAGAGAGAGAGAGAGAGAGAGAGAGAGAGAGAGAGAGAGAAAGAGATGTACAGTTAGATATTAATTAAGTTTCAATAATTCTAATATAAATGTAAACATGTTAAAAAAGACTTGACGAAAAAAAAGAAATGCGATACAAAACTTAATGAAATGAAAAAGATTTCGAGAATAAAGAGTGTGCCTTTCTTTTCCGATAGATAAAAAAGATATCTAATGGCATCTAATAATGTTCTAATAATGTTCTCTCTCTCTCTCTCTCTCTCTCTCTCTCTCTCTCTCTCATGTAATATATATAATAATATTCTCTCCTTTTTATATTTATATTTATATTATATATTTTTATATTTATATTTTATTATTTATATTATATATTTTTATGTTTATATTTTATTAGTTATATTAATTGATCTTGCGATTTATAATAGTGCCATTGAGTTATGTTTCAGAGTGCAGACGTAGCAAGAGCGATATATTTCATGCCGTGGTATCGTTTCTCACATCAAATAAAAAGATCTTTAAATATTATCACAATGAGATCTCAGAAACCAACGCAACTAACTGCCGGCTACATCATACCGTTATCCTTACAAACATTCGCATCTGTACGTACGTTTGTTTATATTACATGCAAAACGTGTTGTAATTGTGTCCGTTGAGTAATTACTTCGCTTTAAATAATGTATCTAAAACGTCACCTATTTTAGATGGTTTCATCCGCGGCATCCTTTTTCACCATGATACGCGGTATGAATTGACGAAATTGACAACGTTTATCGATGTTAGAGCAAAGTGTGTGTACATTTTTACGTACATTTTTAAGTAGAACATATGTGATTATTAATATTTATGATTGTTGTAACATTGTGTAACATTGTGTAACATTATTGTGTTGACACATGGATCGAATGAGTATAAAAAGTTCATAAATTTTAGTGTATAATTTTTATGTGTAATCTCTTCCGGAATATTTGCGAAAAAGATGAACTCAGTATAGTGGACTAAATCAAAAGGAAAAGGAAAATCGAGTGTACATCATCAGAGTGCCGAGTGTCTGATGATCATCAATATACTTAATTAGCATTTACGTGCTAATGACTGTATGTAATTATTGCGTTGTAATTAGAGAAAAATAAGATGTAGAAAAAGCGGATAGAGAACTGTCGTTAGACATGACGGGCTTTTTAGCGGATTAACTTTGAACTCTGTATGGGCTGTTCTATCCGTTCTAGCGTTGACAATGTTGGAAGATTTAGCTGCGGAGACACTCCACAGCTCTGCTGCGATTGCTTAAAGTAACGAGGCAAGCGTTAACCTCCGCCTGCGAAACTAATCCAAGGAAAATGTCGGAGAGAGAAAGGCTTTCGATGTAACTCTTGGCTTAAGCCCAGCATCGATCATTTTCTTTTTCCGTTGCCGAGCTGCGCCCTTGGTTCGCACGTGTCAAGAGTTACTCTGCCGCATCACGAGAAATACGGTTAACAGGGCGCTGTCCATCTCTCGCGAGAGAGGAATGCGAATCGTGGGATATGCGAATTATGAAATTAAGCACGGAAGCGATAAAAAATCAAAAGAAACTTATCAAAATAATGAGCAATTAAAAGACAATGAACCGCGTGAAAAATGCAATTAAAAGACAATGAACCGTGTGAAAAATGCAAAATAAGACCAAGCAAACAAATTTAAGATTTATATAAAAAGATTTGTTCGTGTGAAACTTTGAGAAATCTGACGAGAGCTATGAGATACATGAGGTGCATTGAGGATTCGAGGATGTCAACAGACGATATGAAAATGAGACGAAAATCAAAAAGATCCGCCAAGTCACGGAAAACCAACCAAGTCTGTCTTCGTTGTTCTTTTACATTTGAATATATATTACATATGTATTATGAGATATTAAAGGCGTATATATATATATATATATATATATATATATATATATAGAGAGAGAGAGAGAGAGAGAGAGAGAGAGAGAGAGAGAGAGAGAGTAAAAAGAAGCGTATGATACAGCGATGATATTTACGGACTGATAGGAAGAGAAAGACGTGATAGTCGATAGCGAGGGCAATAGAATTTTTTCGATATCGCTGTACTAACGAGCAAGCCTTAGCAACTTCTCGCAGAGACGTGGCTTCTTTACTTTTCGACCAATAAGCACCGCTTTGTCGCAGAACGAGACTTGCATCTTTCGCTCGCGAGAAACTATATTTATACAATAAGTATATCTTAACATACTGATTATTTATATATTTCTAAGTAAATAAGTAGAGGAGAGATAAACTCCACTTCTTCCATGAGAATTTAACTTTAACTTTTCTTGAGATTTTTTACAACAGTATCGTTAGGTATGTAATTTTAAAAAAAAAGGGGGAAATATATTTTGATCTTGGCCCGTAAATCAATTAAGCAATAAATAATGATACGTAATTAGTGGCAAAAAAAAACAAAAACCCTAGAATTTTTAAATTTACTAGTTCCTAATTCGACTGTAAATATAAGGATATCAATCAATGATATCATTGGCTTATATCCTATACGTATTTATTTAATTAAAAAAGTCTATTGTGTTTTTCTTTATATTTGCATTTAAATGTTTTACAACTAAGACAGTTATCTTTGTAAATGTTTCAATTACATTTGTGTAATTACGTAAATTGCTCCGTCGCAATACCGTTATACCTATCAAATTGTAAGATGATTAATTAAATATTAGGGAATTTGCGTTAAACGCGCGCGTGTAATTGGAGTACGGATCTGGCTATCGTTCAAACTATCGTTTGGAATCTATAAAAATTTGAGATGGAAAAGACGGGATAAGGACAACGCGTAGGCTGAATTTAAGAAAACAAAGAAACGAGAAGAAAAAAAGAGAAACGATGCGAAATGATGCGGTAGATAAACGACATGCTCGTAGATTCGCTGTAGGATATCACGCGAGAGCTCATCGCCTTTCATGAGGACGGCGAGAGTGTTCCCAAGACTGATGGTCAATTCCGAATCCCATCCAATTCTTTTTCGTAAAGTGCGCTGTCCGAATACGGATTATAAATAAAGATGAAGGAATTCGCGGCATGTAAGCGTAACCGATTGTGTGACTGACTATGGAGAGAATTGGTTTCTTAATTCACACTCTCGGCGACATACAACGCATGAAGCGACATAATATATAAAGTATCAGACAATCGATTCGATCTGAAGATTGCTTAAATCATATGGATCTCGTCGTCAGAGCGAGGTTTCGCAAAAGAAAAAGAATATCATTCATATTCCGACGTTAAACGCGATTAAAGTTTCAATTCGCGACATCCTCGCCGGGGTATGAGGAGCGCCCTTTCAAAGTCTTTCGCATCCCCTCCGAGAATATAGAATATACCCTTTGGAAAAACCGCGGAGACCGCTTACGTTTTGCGCGAATTGAATTAACTTTACGAGGTGGCGTTTTCCGGAACGTTCGCTGCCGTATTAATTATAGCGGTGCAGAGTTGAGAGCAGCATCTGCGAGTGACGGCGTCGTCTCGTACGAGAAGGTGGCGGGCAAGGAGATAGAGCGCCGGGACGAGAGGGGTCAAAAGGGATGTTCAGAGGGGATAAGAAAAGCCCGGAACCCCTCGATGCTATGGCGAACAATAAAGAAATTCCACGATTTTCAGCGGGATGATGCCGACCGTGAGAGTGCGCCTTGTCATCTCCGCATACCATCACCGTTCGTTCGTTGGTTCGTTCGTTGCTTCGTTCGTTCGTTCGTTCGTTCGTTCGTTCGTTCGTTCGTTCGTTCGTTCGTTCGTTCAGCGTTGAACGAAGCGCGGGTTCTTCGAGTTAATGAAATCCATCGGCGTCTAGTTGAGTCAACCACGACGAATCGACATCATCGTGCGCGCGTGGGATATCTTTCCTTTACCTTTCTCTCTATCTATACCTATATCTACCTATCTCTATCTCTATCTTTCTTCCTTCTATTGAGAGTTTGCCAAGTTTGCTTTTAATAAAAATTTGACTTTTCTCTCTTTTATTAAATCGCATAGTCACGTAATATGAAATTGATTACTGTTTAGAAAAATGTTGAAATGTTTTATGCGAAATGTGCACGCAAAAAAAGTTGGCTATTAGAGGACAAGACGAATTTAATCTAAAGTAACTTGTCAACTTTATTAACAAAAAAAAATTAAAAGCATTATTTTAACAAAGATAGATAAGAAGGTGGCGGAGCTATTTCTCAATATTTTATATCTTACATACATAAAATCAAATATTTAATTCGCAATTGTTTCTGGAGCACTGTCATATGCCACACGTGTATGTATGGTACGTATGGTTATATTACATATGTCAATAAGATATTTTGTTATAATCGTTTTTTGTCCAACTCTGACATATATAAATATATTAATTTAATAAGATCAAACAATTAGATAGAGATTGCACAACTTTATATATATCCGCACAAAATTCTTATCTTGATTTCATTAAACAAGCACGCTTTATATTACACACTAGGTAGCTGCGTAATGCGAATGCGTAACATTTAAGCTATTTTTTGTTACATTTCTCATTTGGTTTTGATTTGTATGCAAATAAATGTTGGAAATGACATTTCAGACATCTATTATATTGCGTGTTTAATCAATTGACGGATAATAAATTAGTTTGTTATGTTATATGTTTCAATCGTTTATATAATTATTTATATAATTATTTATTTTTATTTTTGTTATTGAAACTAATCTGTTTAATAATTTAAAAAAGTATAATCTTACATTTGGAGCTTTAATGTGCTCAATCGTATCAGCGTATCGACGAATCGTACGTGATCTCGTTCGTCCGAGTACCTCGAAGCTTGGCGAAGAGAATATGTAATAAGGAGGGTCAATGATTTTGCAGGATAACACAATTGAACTGATTAAACGGTTAAAGTTTCTCGCGAATTAGTACATACTTTGAAATTGATTGCCAGTTGCTACGAGCAACGTCGCTCAATTAGGCAAACTATCTCGTAAAAAATCACACAGCGAACAGAAGCGATGCGAGCCAAGCCAGGGCCTTGTTTTCTTTTTAAAAAAGTCCTTCCGCAAGTATAACTTGTAACTTGTATGTAATAGAAAAATCTTGAGAAACATAACGATGATGTATTCTTTGCACGTTATAAGTACGATATAATCGGGTTAAATCCTGATCTGTCTCTGTTCGACGACTTGACGTTTGACAACATGAGATGGGACACACGACGGTTGTGTCTGCTGAACGTATCTGCTAAATGGCGGATTCGTGAGAGAGAGAGAGAGAGAGAGAGAGAGACACGAGATAAACACGAGATAAAAGCGAGTCTCTTCCAAATGGACGGAATATTCGAACGCGGATGAAATCACCTCGTAGTCGGGGTGCCTCACCCCCAGGGATTAAACTACCGTTCGCAACTACCGACAAGACTGTGTTGCGCGATCGTCTTCGCGGCGAGAGGCCGGTGGATCCGGATCGTAACTCGCGCGATGTCCCTGTGCATTTGCAGATATAGCGTCGCCTCATTGAATTCTATTCATCGAGCATCCAAGTTGCGCATCATTCAATTACGCGTTTTCTCAGCTCCCGTTCTGTATACGCCGAGGGAAAGGCGAGAGCACCTCTTTCGCAGCACCTCTCCATTTCCGTACAATGCATTATTTGGTAACTATTGTGCTCGATAACGCTCACGCGACTTTTTTATTTACGTGTCACTTGTCGAAGATTATCAATTTGACACGTGCGCCTTACAACATAGAAGGATAATAAATTAGTAATTGTAAATTAAGAGAGATTAAGGAAAATTGGAAGATGTTACATTAAGAGTTTTCTTAAACTTGCTAAGAGATCTAACGACAATTGAATCTTTTTAATCCGCTCAATTCTTAACAGACGCTCGAAATTTTGTGTAAAAAATTGAATGTTTTATTCAACTACGTCAATATTTTAAAACGCGCTAACGGAATACTAATATTCTATTTTTTCTTTTTTTTTTTTATTCTGCTTATGTATCATCAAATGATAATCAATTATACTCAATTCAATCGCAAAATTTAGTCGAGCTAATGAAAAGACATAAATTAGCTCGATTATTTACATTTATTTACATATCTAGAAAAGTGTAATAGTGTAATAGTGTAATAGTGCGTGAAACATAATGATCGATAGAATAATGGAAAGAGTAAGTTAAGACAAGTAAAAAGTATTGTCCTTTCCTCGATTTCTCATTCTTATTTGCTTTTCGTGAAATGAATTGAATCGTGATAATAAAGCTTTACCAAAAAAGTTACAAACAAGATCAAGTTAATCGTCAAGATTGTCAAGCCAATAAACCCCAAAATGGGACCAACTCTTTTATAGAGGGCTTTAATTCCTTGGCATTTATAAATACTGGTCTCTTTAGTGTATATAAATTTTATATAACGTATTTTGCAATAAAGAAAAATATGTCTTTTATTTTTTTTAAGAAACAGAAATATATATATATATATATATATTTAGAAAAATATTATTTGCATCTTTATGTGTGCTTAATTGTATCGCAATATTGAAAAAAAGTATCGATTACAACTAACGATAAATGATCAAATTATTCGCTTTGACCTAAATATCAGAATAATTTCCCGAGATAGTTAGAAAAGATCGTTGACGAAATTGACCCTAGGCAATATTCGAGTTCGATCTATTGGAATATTACTCGTTATTTTAATAATAATCTCTCATTTCCAGCTTTCCTTGTCACAGGAATCGCTGCTAATCACCCATCGATTCCTGTGTAAAATTGTACGACTAAAACCAATTAGCGATGACTCCTTTAGCAACAAGTTGCACCTCGTGTGTTTTCTCCGAAGTTTCCTAAAATCAACAAGTGAACTCGCTTCCTGTCTGGAATTTCTATATTGCTTTCGCGTTCGATTCCACAGGTGGCAAACTGACAAAGAGCGAGAACGACTTTCCGAGAAGCCTTCCGCTTTTCACGCGAGGGAGATTGGCTCGTTTATTTGCCTGCCTTAACAAACGCAACATTCGCACGGGAGGAATATCCGTTCCATGTTTCTTCTTCTAGCTGGCCAGTGCTAGAATTTCCATCTGCAAATGCCGAAAATAGACGGCGACGTGACGCAATGACGGACGAACATATCGGCGCTATCTTTGTTTCTGGAATGTGATAAGAGACGTTTTAATAAAGAGCCGACAGCGAAGGGGCGTTGACGACTCATATAGAGGATTCTTCGCGATCTTTGCGTTCCTTTGTAGCCTCGAAGTAAATTCCGCACGGATCGCGCCATACCTAGCGGTTAAAGTCGGGGAATCTTGATTACGTTCGTGTGTCCCGCGTTAGGGCTAAAATTATGGAACGATTCACCTCTTATTCCTTTCCTTTTCATGGCCTTTCGAAAGGAGCACAATAGGTATCACGGTGTTCGCTAAAATATGAAACTAAAATGATATGAAGCTAAATATGTTGAAATTATGAAACAAATAACATAACCCCCCGTCCATCGCCTCAACGATTCGTCGATTCGCCGATAGGATTGAATTAAATAACTTATTTTAATATTCGTGTAATATCATAAATTATTTTGAAAACGGCCTGTGATATAAGAAAAAAATGAATAGCTGCAAATAGATATTGCCGTTGAAGCTTGACAAATTTGGAAAGGGGTGGATGGATGGTACAGAGACAATAGCGATATGGGGGCGTTGACAATCGTCTGGATGGAGGGAGACGAATGACTAAAATAATGTCGAAATAGGCCACGCGAGACCAGAGACTCACTGATTGTAAAGTGGGGAGCAATGAGATGGAGAGAAATGAGTGATGCGTGCAGATAAATCTAGTTACTATTAAAAAGGCGAAAAGTAGAAGAAAAGAGAAACAAGAGAATAAAAATAAAATACAATTATCATGCGTGTCGCGTGAATGTCGCGTTTATGTTACCCCTTTGCGTGCGCGCGCGTGTGTGTGTAACAGAGAGGGCGGGGAGAGAGAGAGAGAGAGAGAGAGAGAGAGGGGGGGGGAGAGAGAGAGAGAGAGAGAGAGAGAGAGAGGGGGGGGGAGGAAAGGAGGACAAGAGGACGAGAGGGTGAATGCGAAGAGGTGAAAAGCGGGGAACCCAGTGACCATGCGCCCTACCGGCGGCTGGGGGCTTCTGGATCTTTTCGAGGATCAAGAAGAGGACGTCGAAGAAGCACAGGAGACGCAGACGGTGGTGAGCAGAGAGAGCGACGGCTTCGGGCCGGCACGAGCGAGGTGAGATGCGCCCTTATCGCCCTTATCGCTCTCAATCGTCCGTGCAATATCTATCGGGGTGCACCGACACTCCTCGCCAGCCGGGTCGCCGCGGCTTCGACGGCTAGCAACGATAGCGGCGATACAGGAGCGGAGAACGCTCGTTCCGGCAGAACCGACCGATCTCAGTGAGTAACTTCCTCTTTATCATAATTTTAAATAAACATAGAGAGCCCAACTCGCGATGTATTATTAAGAAATTATTCTCGATTAGATTCGCGTTGATAAATTCCAATTCATTGCTATGTTACTATGATAATGATATAATTTCGCTCATCTGTTTCATTTCGTGTATTTATTTCCTTCCCATAAAGGAGGGCGTGCGACGTTTCACATAAACTTAATCGTAAGAAATACGATGGCCCTTACGATCCGTGTACCACGATTTATCGGGTGAAGTATCCTTACGCACGATTCTCGTATAACCGTCGGCGCTTTATCACTTAACGTAGCACGCAAGCAAGTATGAAAGAGTTACCGTCCTCACCTTAAACAAAATAAATTAAAATAATTTTCAAATATCTGTCGTTTTGTGATATTGGAAATTTTTTAAAAGCGGCGAATTTTATGTGTTTTATCAGACACAATTGACACACTTGAATCAACATTCTTACAATCTATGCTATTTACTGCATTAATGCAATTAATGTCTGATTATTTGAAACAATACAAGGCAGAAATATAATTGACTGTATAAGCGAATTACTCTCTATGCTGTTATTAATAATTAATTAATAATGCGTATTGCGGTATTGTACGTGCTTAAGTAACGTGTTACATTAATTAACGTAAATAATTAATTATTAATAATAATTTATCAGTATGTATGATTGTCTTTTTTTCTTGAAACGCAAGTAATATATATTGTAACAAATGATAAGTTATCAATAATTTATCAATTTATTCGCTTATACAATAATTTTTCTTATTACGAATTATAAAGAAATGCAATGTAATTTTCATCAACCTTTTTTCAACTTTCTCGAATAAATCATCTTTCTTTTAAACATTTTTAAATCATCGTAACGTTTTTAAACGAGAAGGGAAACGTTATTTTTTTTTTTGTATGTTATAATAACCACATGAATGTAAAAATTAAATAATACTACTAAAATAAATACGTCCAATAAGAATATTATGTCACATTTAATTAATTGTATAATGTATCAATTGTATAATCGACATTTAAAATTTTTATTTTAAGAAAGAAAAGTGGATTGTGATTGTATTCTTCTTACATTCTTCTACATCGATGAAATAGACGTCGGTATATTATTATACTGTCGAGTCATCTTCGACAATTCTTTCTCACTACATCAACATGTTAAGCAGTATTATTCGCCTGCCAGACACGTTTATAGACTTTTTAGACTCGTTGGCACGTCATCTCGGATAGCCGGGACACTTCTGGTATCCCTTAGTCGCATAACACCGGATTTCCTGATCGTGATCCTCGGCTATAGAACAAACGCCCTCATTTCCACGTGTCATCCACACAGTCCCTTGCGCCGATCTTTCTCTGAACTGAGTTCGTGTCAAAGCTCGGATGTCGAATTGAGAGGGTTCAAAAGATGAATTGCAGAAGACACACGAGTGTCTTCTCGCGAATTGCAGAGAACCCCAGAGAGAGTGTGAGGTTCCTCTCGACTGCATCACTTGACGAACAATGTTTTTTTCGATATAACGCGTCCTCGATCTCGAATCACGATGAGATCGAATCGAGTTAAAACCGTTAATGAAAAAGCTCGTCAGCGTGTCAGCAAGAGAATTTTGTATGACTTAAAAAAGATCGTATTTTTACAATCTTTTATTACGGATTTCATTTGAATTACTGATAATTTTTAAAAAGCGGATTTTAAAGAGGATTTTGACAATTTTATTTCGGTTGTGAACGTCACAAATGCGCGAGACAAGAAGATCTTGTCGTCTCTACTATCGTCCCTTTTCGTCTTCTCTTGTTTCTGTCGTCGTTCGGTTTCTGAAACAGGAACAAGCTGGTGAGAGCGTTGGGACTTGAACCTCGTAAGGTTAATAGAGTGATCGGTAACAAGGTTATAAAGCAATCTGCATAACCCTGTCCAGTACTTTACCCGACCTACCGGTTTCACGTTACTGCGAGCGGTGTCGTAATTACCGTCTCTAATGCGATTACCGGATCGACAAGACCGGCAACCAGGGAGAGATTTTGTGAAGTCTTTTTCCGGTTTTTAATTGCCTCACTTTTTTCTTGTAATAATTACTTTTCTTTCGCGTAAATCTCAGGAAAATCTTTATAGTGTGATATGAGATAAGATATAAAAGGAGAGTTAATGTATATTATGTATATTGTCTTTTTAGTCTTTTAATTTTTTCAGGGGCAAATTTGTCAAGTTAGAAAAGAATGTTTTTGTTACCGTTACTGTTTTATTTGCTACATTTCATTCAACTCGGCAACAAAAAATAAATAGAAAAGTAAGAAATGATAAAAACAAAAATATCGTGCTAAATATCATTTATTTTTCCTGAGAAAATTCCTATTGTAGTGAATATCGTTCTTTCTCTCTTAATTATTATAATTAAAAGAGAAACTAAATGTGCGCACGTATATGTGCGCCGGTATCCTTGAAGAAATAGATAAGAATAAATCTAAGCGTAATTAAGTGTGATTTCTTTGTTCTCTCATCTCATCAAGAGACCAAGAGAAATTAATTCTAAAGATATTCATATATTTAATATAGTAATTTAATATAGCATTTCAACATGTTTACTCATTTACATAAATTATATAACTTCATACGTAATAAGTAATTTATATAAACTTAAACGGTAATTTCAAAATTTTACATGTATGTTTCTAAAGTATATGTTACAAAGAAAAATAGTTTTATAGACTAGCAAAAATTAAGAAATGTTTCTACAATTTTTTTGCAGAAATTTTCAATTTCTGAAAGTCAAATGTTCAGAAATTTAACTTGATACTCTCCAACTGAATTATTTATATTATTTTAAATTAAGCATTGCAGCAGAAAAAAAAATATCGTGCGCTGGTTGCGATTCCCCGAATTGGCAGAGACGTGCCAAGAAAGAATCGATAGACAGGATAGCGGTAAATTCATTTACGCACGATCGAAGATGTAATTTTATTTCCAGGACTCCGTCTCTGACCTCGTCTCGTCTGAAGGCTCGTTTCACGGCTATCCGAGTTTGATTTACATCCGATTCCTTCCTCGTGTAGTCGCATTTCGATACGCGGCGGAAGAAACGTAACGCATTTCCTGGACTCGAATCGCCTCTAATTTTGCGCGAGCAGCGCGGGCGCGGCCGGGTTAAATTGAAATTTATCTATAATATCTATAATATCTATGATATGAGATTTATCTATCTATCTGCAACGTCTCGTCGCAAATATAAGCGCAAATATGTTTATTTCACAAATGTGTCTATTTCATACGCGCGTTATATCCCTTTAGATTTCGAATCTTTCCAGAAGATTGCATTGCTGATTAATAAACTTCAAAGATGTTTTTTATTTTTTCTTTTTTTAATTTAATGGCTTAAATCAGCGGATTATCTTCTAAACAGCAATGCGTCATAACTATGTCACAACGATGCCACAAAGATGTACACAGGAAAAGGCTTCGATATTTAGCTTTCATTATGTAATACAATTTTATTAAGTGAAAATATCATCAGATGATCTATCCCAATCGATTATATAGATTCGGATTGTTTTTTTTTTCGTAAAGAAAACTTCCTGAAAGATTTTGGCTGGTGAAAACATATAAGAAACATGCCAGTCGTAAATAGGTTTCTTACTTACAATTAGTAAATAAGAGTACAGACCGTGCAGGTTATCGATTAAATAAACTTGCAGATGGCAAATTGGATCTTCTTATTAAGTCGATTAAACAAAAAAAAATCATCGATTTCCTCTCAATCTGTTATTCTACACTTTTCTAACGATAGGCAAAATAACAAAATAAATCAAAATTCTATCCTATCTCTGTATTAACCTTCGACTAATATATTTAATTATAATGCTACTTTTCTATGATTCTAATATCACTGTTTTATTATATAAGCGGCGATAATAAAATACAATGAAAGGCAACGACAAATTGTCTCAAAGAAAGGCAATATGCTATTGCTAATATTGCTATCGCGATAGATTCGTAAAATAGATTAACTACATTTCATTCTAGTATATGAATACGCAATTTCATGTAACAATTGAAGCATAGAGAGTTCCAAAAATTTTTCTTGACTCTCTTTTTTTTAATAATTATGTTTCTTTGGAGAATAAATTTAGATGTTATCTTTCATTATTTAACTGTTTAATTTGTCATCCTTAGCAACAGAATTTAATTTTATCCTATAGATGAAATCTTAAATTTAAAAGTGTGTCTTCTTAAAATCATCTTAAAATCATCTTTTAATTAAAACGTCATTGTCCGTTGTCGTTGAGACATTTAAAGTTTACTTTGATTACCTTAATTGTTAAAAAACTCTAAAAAATAATTAATATATTTATGTCAACAAATATTTCTTAGTTTACTTATGATTTATGCAAGCGTAGCTCCCAATTCTCTTTTTTAGAGCACCCTGTTTTTAAAGCATCGATCTCTTTACTTAGCAAATCTCTCATCTTATGACTTCATATGCCTTTTAATTAACAGGTGGTGCTATTGTTACGATCCAACAAACAGTCTGTCACAAGAGACAGCCGCTAGAATGTACATAAGATATCATTATTAAAATACACGTAATGCGCGATGTGTAATGTGACGTGCTCTGTCTAATGTATCGGAAAAAATTCAGTTTATCGCGATAATAATAATGTAAGTGGATAATTAGGAATGGCGGTATTAGCGAGTAACGCTCATTATTAATGCTCATTATTAATATGACGGAAAAATATCCTGAATATTGTCGCGAAATCATGTGTCTGTCACGTTTTATGTAAACGGTGTATTAATCTGTATCGTAATGTAATCAAATTAATTGTGTATATGTATAAAATTCGAGATATTCAGGATATCGGAGGCCACACATAGTGCGACGATCAGACCAACGGCAATGGATGGTGGAACTTTGTAATACGCACAGTGATTTTATACGGAGATAATGTGATTTCGCGATGCGAGACTTAATTCGCTTATCATGCAATATCGCGCGACAAAGGGAGGAGCCAGAACATCCACCGTCTTCGGCATAATTGCTTTTGGATTACGATAAAGTGTCAATGAGGCACAGCCTCAGAGAGTGTGTTAACGTGCGAATACCTCCTAAGTGTTAAGTAGTAAAAATGCAATTTTAATATCATCGATAATGCGATTGCTAATTAAGACTATACATATTTCTGACAAAGTCAGAAGCGATGGCCTGCTGCGCAGTTTTAGATATATATATTGAGGATTTTCCCAACAAAAGATAGAAGCGTTCACGGAGCGGGAAACGAAATGTTGACTGAATGCGAGAAAAGTGTACCTCGCACACACCGTAGCCGTAGACAACGTAAAGATATCCAGATCTCTATCCGGTGGTTCGGTCGTTGACCTACTTGTTGAAACCCAAAGCAACAGTTTGCCCTTTAAGTTATCTGCATCCCTGTTTATTCACGTCTCCATTCTTTTCTTTCAAAGTTTCTCGTTCGATCGAAAACGTTCTCAATTTCCTTCATTATTAATTGCTATACACCTACATTCTTTCTCCTAGAAATTTTACATCAAAAATTATCTCGACTATTTTAAATAACTTTTAAGAGACGTAACATACAAATATATACATGTATATATATATATATATATATATATATATATATATATATATATATAAATCTCTCTCTGAGAGAGAGAGAGAGAGAGAGAGAGAAGTTTTTGCGCGCGCGCGCGCGCGTATGTGTGTGTGTGTGTGTGTGTGTGTGTGTGTGTGTGTGTGTGTGTGTGTGTGTGTGTGTGTGTGTGTGTGTGTGTGTGTGAATGTTCGCAATCAATCAATTACAAGCACACGATGAAAACATTAACATTAACAAAAAGTTAAAAGAATAAAACAATGGCTTCATATTAACTGAAAGAAAATCGATTTTACATTTATCAAAGAATTTGTGAATAATACTACCAAGAGATACTACCAAGAGATAAAGGCCAGAGATAACTCCCAGTGCAGCGAGACATAGCAACTAATTGGTTCTTAAAGTAGGAACTAACCCTATACGCAGAGCGCAACTTTGTCCGCGGAACGACGAAGAGAAACTGCTTAAAGGACTGCTTCCCTTCTATTCCTCATTGTTGTCTATAACTCTACCATTGTATCGACAAGGATCAATCTAATTGTAATTAGAAGTAGCTATAATAATAATCACAAAAATATATCAAGGAGCAGAAATTGACATTGAGTAATTTTCTTAGTTCTCTCCATGTTATTTTTATATTTTCAAGAAGTCACTTTTGGAGTAATTTACTTAAAAAAATCTGCCAACATGCACGAAACATTCTGCTAGATTAATTAAAAAATTAAGGGACATTATTAAAGCGAGAGTTTGTATTGGTTAATCAATATCGTACTCGAGTGTTGATGCTCATTGATTTCTATCTATCATCGAATAATATCGAAACAATGTGCAGGCGAACAATTTTTACCGATGCCTCGCGCGCGCCAGAATTTCGCGATGCGATATCTTCTTCTTCGAGCTTCAACCATTCGCGCGAAAATAAGTTCAATTTTGGAGCATGTTACCGCGAAACGACGGGATTTTCTATTTTCTTTATTATATGTGAAAAATCCTAACGATTGCGTGCGCGCGATTCGCACGCGGGAACGACCGGCTACGCGGAGTGGTCACGTTTTACAATAAATCCCGTGCGCGCTGACGGCTGACACGACTTTTCTATTAGCTCAAATGACGAAAACTTTGGTCAGTTGATCTCGCGTATGTGGTACGATAGCGTAATCTCTCGTACGGTGTACGGTGTACGGTGGGAGCCCCACACACACACACACACACACACACACGCACACGCGCACAAACACACACACACGCGCGCGCGCGAGTCGCGCGTACTCCGCACGCGATCGACATAACGAGCGTCGATGAGTCGGCAGATCCCCACAACCACTTCATCAAGCACCGCCGCCGAGAGGTGCTGTCAATCGCAAAACGATCACCCCGTCATACCCTTTCAACTCGTACCACCTGTCAACCCGTACCGCCTCTCCAGAATCTCGCCATCTATACTCGCCACCTATACTCATCAGCTTTACGCTTGTAAGCGCTTCATCCAAAACTCGCATCTCGCATCTCGCATCGATAATATCTCGCGATCGTCGGGCTTATTAGATAGTATATAATATTTTATCATCATCGTCATTAGGGAAGAATTTAAAGAGATTTACTTATCTCGAATGATGATTTCTCGAATTAGGTCTATAAAATTAGGCGCAAATTAGACAAAATTGATTCTGAGATAGACAGATAGACAGGCATACACTTCATTGTCCAGAAAAGAGTAAATATTTCTCTTCTGAGTAAATATTTTATATGTTCAACCGCGTGGCAACGTAACGAGGCAGTTTAAAGGCTTAGAAAAGGCTTTTATACGACCGTAATTTCATCGCGTAAAGGCATATTCATCATCGGTCTCGCAGCGGGAGCAAGACGGACGACAAATCGACGTGTGGTCATGGGAAAAGAGAGGATTTCCCTAGGGAATGCAGGACGCAGGACGAAAGGCACTCGATGTTAGATCGATCGGAGGATATTTCCATCGAGGAATGGGAAGAGCCAATGGGAGTCGCAGCGGAGACGCAGAACGCGTCCGGCATCCCGTCGTGAGTGCGCGAGGACGAAAGTCCCGTACAAACAGAAGCGCGTCTCGCGGTCATTCTTTGTCGTAATTACCAAGAAGATAAGAGAGCGCGGAGAGGGTGAAGATGGTGGTAGCGGTGAGAGAGGGTCGGGAAAGGGAATCAGAAGGGAGTCATGGTGGAAGGTAGCGGAGCTTATAAGTGGCACGAGTAAGAAGCGGTCTTTTTCGAGAATAATGCGCGCGGACCCCGGGGAGTTGGCTTTCAGGAAAATGCTGATTGCTTCCCCGCGCGCCTCTCCTTTTCCCTTCGTACCAATTCTCCATCCGCCTCCATCTCTCTCCTCCTCCCTCTCCACCTTTTCTTCCTCCATCTTCTTCATCTCCTTCTCGCCCCGCGCTATCAATCTTCGACTTCGTCAGCGGCGGAGATGTATAACCCGCCCTTTGCGTATGCGTGCTTGCGTATACCGTCCCCACGTTCGTTTCTTCTGCCTCTTCTGACCCTCGAGCGACCCTTATCTCGCCGGTACCAACCGCCTCGTCTTCTCCTCGCACGCGTACCTCGCAAAAGTCGGATGTAAGGACACGCTCATCGGTCTTATTATTTCATAATTTTTCTCCCTTTGAGCGAGAGAAAGAGGAGAAGATGTACGATTATTCGTGAATCAAGGAAATCGGTGAATCGAGAGTATTCTAAAAGTGTATATAAATCATATTTTATTTAGTTAAGTCGAGGAAACGAGGTAGTTCAAGTTCATGTGTCAAGTAGAGATATAATGCATCAGAGTTGCGTTTGATTTACAATAAAAGCTTTTTACGCTACGCTTTCTTAATAAAAATAGAGTAAAGTACCGTGTAAACGCGCGCGAGACAGCATTCAAAGTCGCAATAGCCTTTGATGCCTGCCTTTTCAGAGGGCGAGCGTGAAAATTAGGTGGGCTAAAAGCGTGGGGTAACCGAGTTATTACGAATAAAAGAGAAGCGCGGGCACCGGGCGCGCGTGCGCGCAAAACGTGGGACGGGGATGAGAAGGTGGAGGTACTATTAAAAGCCTGTAATTAATGCGGTTAATTGTATTGCGTTAAACGAACGTCGAGTCGATAGCGAGTCCCAGCGAGACGAAATGGAAGCGGACGCGCTTTTTAGAAAACTTGGACAATTAAGATTACTGTACTTGATTGACAATTTGAATTTGATACATATGAATGTCACGCACTGTCACAGAAGGAGAAATATTGAAAGAAACCGCATACCGCAAACGACAATTTTTAAAAGAAGATATCATATATCATTCATCACTTTTGTAATATTTAAATAATATTTCATTCGTTTAAGAAATAACAATTATTATTTTTCATCATGTTTTTCTATTTATCTCACTTGAAACTTTTTTCTCACTTGAAACTTTCTACGAAATCTATATCCATTTTACATAACAATTTTCATAACGCTTAATGCGGTCTCTCTAAACGAAAAATAACTTGTTAGAACTATTATACGTATGGTTTATAATTTTTACATTGAGTCTTTGTTCATTAATGTTGCATATGTATTCACATGAGTATTTAATCTGATAGTCTATCGCGAGCTATTACTCAACGAAATTAGATTGTGGTCTTTCTCTCTTATCTAAAGAGGACAGAATCTATTATTTTCCTTTTATTAAAAATGCTCACATAACTAGTGGATTAATCGATCACCATCTTTTATGTCAGTTATCAATAAAAATTTGTGTGTGTGTGTGTGTGTGTGTGTGTGTGTGTGTGTGTGTGTGTGTGTGTGTGTGTGTGTGTGTGCGTGTGCGTGTAACGTTACATATTATATAATATATATGCATATTAGATATATTGTCATATATGTATACGATATTAAAAGTATTATAATGTATACAATATATATATATATACATATATATATAAATATATATAAAATATTAAATTAATATTCTTAATATTAACAAAGCTCTAAACCTCTGTCTATACAAGTTCCGTACCGCGCAAAGTTGAAACAAAATAGTCCTAAAGTAAGAGGATGATCAAACGAAATATTTATTTTACAAATAATATTATAATGGATTATTTTATTTTCTGCCTTGTACGAATAAATAAAAAATAATTAAATAAAAGACAGTAAAAAATAAATAAGCTAATAAATAAGCTAATAAATAAGCTATTATTCGGATTCGTAAAATTTCTAAAAAGATGAAATTACATTCATCGCAAGCGTTTCGAAACTAGTTCTGAAGATAAGTGAGTAAGATACGATTTTCGCACAAATCGAAAGGAAATTGTGAAGGAGCAAATTTTGACTACTTTCCACACAATTGACAGTTTTCAGTGAAGACAATTTTATCTTCTGTTAAGGCAGATGCACCTTTTCCGGCATTTAGACTATTTCCGTTCTATTCAAGATTTCTTCTAGTGGAAGCGATTCTATTTTGTTCCTGAATATTGCTTATGATTTGGCATTAAAAAGAAAGGAGTATTTTGCGGCATCGATAATTAGATCTGTAACAAATTAAAATTATATCTATCTAATGTCATCTAATTGCTTTATATTATTTATTACTTAAAAAATATACATATTGTTACTTGTTACTTAATTCATTTACTTAATTATTCAACATTTTGGTAAAATACTTTTTTACGAACGTAAGTATCTTAGTAAAAACTAATCTTTTTTTAAAACATTGTTTAATATCTAATTTCTGAATGTTTTAGTTTATCAGACAACTCGTCTCATGTATTGTATTGTAATATTGTGCATTTATATTATATTTGTGTTACGTAATTAGTATTCTGTAAAGTGTTGGATAGAATACATACAAGATACATGCGCGCGTGCGCGCGCGCTCTTCCTCTTTTCGAATCTATACAAGGAAACCAACAAGTTGTAGTCGGCTTAACGAGAAGTTAATGGAAAAATCTTTAGAAGCGAATGTGGGAAAGTGTCAACGTATTACGGACCTCGATTGTTCATCTTCGTGAAAGGACCTACCGTCGGGATTCATACAATGAGTTCTCGTAATTTCTATTTACTCACTTTGAGCCTCGACAAGAATAGAGAAAAACCAAGCAAAACGTAACAAAATTTTATCACTTTTATCATTGTTTTCAAATCTCTCTTCAAAGCTGTCTGTTTTGTAAATGTTGCAGAACATCAGAAGAAGGACAAAATTTAAGAATGGGAGGTGGAGATTGGAGTGGTTGGTTGCAGCGATGCCGGCAATCCCGGAGACTCGTTCTTGTCATTGTCGCCATCGCACTGCTGCTGGATAACATGTTGCTGACGACCGTAGGTAAGTGGCTTTTTGTTTATTGCAGTTTATTATATCTCTCTTTTTATTACATTGCATTAAATTGCGATCGCATTAATTAACTTCAACATGTTATTATCATTCAATTTATTATTTAATATTAGTTTTCTCAATTAGTTTTATCAATCTTTTCTCAATCTCTGATATATTTTCTCTGATATATATTTCCATTAGCCGAGTATGTATATCCTGTAAATTTTTATTGTTTTTATGGTATCGCAAAAAATTTAAATTAATTTTTTTAGTAGCTTTTTCTTTCAGACCAGGAAACTGCCTTTCTAGACCACGGAACTTTAAGTTCCCTGGTAGGTCAAGTATCCACAGGCCCATTAAATTTATTACTTTTCCTTACGAATTTTCAACTACGATCCCTCACGTGGCATTCACTGACGCGGCTTTTAAAAAAGATTAAATCATAATACTCAACTGGAAAAATATGTTTCATTCCGTAGAATATTTTGCTTAAGTACAAAGTATAAAAAAGAAAAAGACATGATATTGGAGATATTACGATTAATATTGTAAATTAAGGCAAATATATAAATACGCGAAACAATCGATCTCTACGAAGTAAAAATAAGGTATATAGAATTTTCATTAATTACAACTTTTTTATCTTACTTAATCTCCTCACGGACAATGACATTTAGTTTTTCTTAAATTCTAATATTGATAACACGGAAAAAACAAATGATATCTTTAATTTTTGTCATTCTCTTCTTCTTTATTTAATTGATAGATTTAAATAAAATATAACTAAACGTAAAATTAAATAACTTTCTTCTAACTTTAAAAATTTATTCTTAAAGAGATTAATTTATATTGCAACATAATTTCTGCACAGCTTTTCTAATTTTTAACACTCCTATCATCATTCCGTTGAATTCTATCGAGGAGGAAGGGGGGATGGGCACCACTCTTCTCGGTCTCCGCAAACTTATGTTTAATTCAGAAAACGTTCGTTTATCGTACCGAACCGGAATGTCGAAAGAACGTATGGACTTTTGTGTATCGCGCCGCCAATCCGGATAAGTGGTCATGCATTTATGCAGTGTGATCGTCGTGTAACAAATACACGACCTGCGAGCGTTGTCACGCTTGTTGAACAAATCGCGAGATCCTCTTTCGATCATTCTTTGTAAAAAAATTATTTTTAATTACTTACAAATACATTATAAATTGCATGTATAAATAAAATGATAAATAAAATAGTTTTCGCTTATATGTTTGAGGTATTACATTTTGATAAAATAATTTCTTTTTTTTAATCTTTCTTATATATATAAGTAATTTATTAATATTTTTAAGATCATTAAAATTTTTATTGGAATAATAAATTACGAGATGCTGTGCAAGACAAAGATATTACAGCGAAAAAAAAAAGGAGCGTTGGAGGTGCTGGGATTTGAACCCAGGACTTTCAGCATGCGAAGCAGACACTCTACCACTGAGTTACACCCCCGATTGGCGAAACGTTTCCAAAAGGTGTTCTAAACTATAAACTCGTTATTTTCTATTATTTTTTTATAAATTTGAAAATAAATCGCGTAAAATAGGAAAAATGTGCGTTTCTTTAATTTTAATAAACTTTCAGCTATTACGACTGGATCATACATAATCCTAGCAAAGACATTCGACAGATTTTTTAAATTATAAATTTTCTATGATGTGCGTAATCTCTTGTATATTTCTTCTGTATATTTTACATAAATAATATTTAAGGCTCAACTATCTCGCAGCCATATTGGTCTTTGTAACATTATAGGCGAGAGATGACATGCGATAAGTTTCCTACGTCATATAACTTTGTTTTTTAGTTTTTCTCTGAAAAACGTAATAGTATACAGGAGGACGTAACAGCTAAGCATGGCTTAAAAATGATTCGTTATTTCAGAAATTATTTTGCAATTCTTCGTGACATATCGGACAGGGGCACATCTTTAAGTTTACCGCATATTTTATAGGCGAATTTATATTATGTTTTGCGAATTTATATTATGTTTTACAGGTAAAACAAAAGAGTAAAGCTGTAGATTGCAAGAAACTTACTGCACGTCATTTCTCGCCTATGATGTCATAAAACCCTATGATGTGATCGAATCTTAAAAACACTTGCTTTACACGATCTCATTGTTCTACATGAATTCTTCCAGTTCCAATAATACCGGAATTTCTCTACGACATCAAGCATCCAAATGCAACGTTAAGTGATCATTTGGAAGGAAGCGCATCTCGGCAAACTACGGTCGTCACTACATCCCCAACGACAACAACAACGCCAAAATGTTCCTGCGCTCCAAACGCATCGGTTGCATCTTCATTGGAATTTCTACACGTTACCACCCCTTCTATGAATCTATCGGGTAAAGCACACTTCGCCATATTATTATTCATATTGTTCTTTATTGCCAGACCAAGACAAGACGGAGATTGAGATAAATACAATTTTTTTATCTTTTTTAATCAATCGTATATGTATATTATTTACGTATGTAATAAACTATGTAAATAAAGTGGTATATAAATAAAATGTATGTCGCGTAAACTTTTCAATAATCATAAATAAATGATTTCTTAATCAGATCCTGATTAAACACACATACAGGTAGATAACAAAATAACGATTGTCTGATAGTAATATAGACGATGTACGGGCTATCAACAAAAAATTCTATGTAATAAAATATTTATTGCTTCAAAGTCAAGCTATTGGAGTAACATTGGAATAACAAGAGGTAAATTCAATTCCGTCAATGTATCTAAAGTTATTTAATTCTGTCTTGGACATTTGAAAAAAGCCCAGTGGAAAGAATAGAAACAAATTTTTGAAGTAAAAAGGAAATTATTTAATTTTTCATTTAATTACGCGTCCAATTTAAATCTACAACAACTAAATACAAAAGAGAATAATGTGGAATATAGTGAATATATATATATATATATATATATATATATATACATTTAACTTTTTTTAAATTTTAATTTTAATACTGTGATAAAAGAAACAAATATATATATATATATATATTTGTTTCTTTTATCACAGTATTAAAATTAAAATTTAAAAAAAGTTAAATGTATATGTCAGTGTTTCTTAAAAAGTTAATGCCATATGTTAGTGTAATACGTGAATAAATATAGGAAAATGGAGTATCATATTTAGAAAAAAAAATAAAAACAATCATTTTATAAAGAAAAGAGGGAAAAAGGGAGAGAGAAAATATTTTTATCTCGACTATTCTCGATATACTTAGATAGAATGGTTGATTTTTCTTTTTCATTTTAGAAGTTACTGCAACCAACCTCACATTGTTGGACACGAAGGAAAAGGAACAGAGACATCGGGAATTACTGGAAGAGACTGTGGCAGTGGGAATGATGTTCGCTTCCAAGGCTTTTGTTCAATTGTTAGCTAACCCAATAGTGGGTCCATTGACCCACAAGTAAGCCTTACATTTCTTACATTCACGCGACTATCTTTTATTTCGAATATATTATGATTGATGTGAGAAAGGTTTGTCGTGCATTCGTTACAATCAAGTTGAGATCAAAAGTGTGTAGATCTAAAGATAATCATTATCAAAACAGTCACTATTAATTTCAATTAATTTTTTTAAAGCAATTTTTCGATCTCTCTTCCAATTTTTCCTCTTTCAGATTAATATATAAGTTTTTATTCAAAAAAAAAGCTTAGTAAAAAGAGATAACAAATTTATCTTCTTCATATAATATTAATAAAGCACAATATAGCACAAGTAAAGCATATCGTACGATCATTTAATAATTATCATTTTAAGTTTAATTTAAAAAGTCTAATTATTTGTTTTTAGGATCGGATATAGCATACCTATGTTTACTGGATTCATTATTATGTTCCTCTCCACGCTGATTTTTGCCTTCGGACGAAGTTATGGTATACTTTTTCTAGCGCGAGCTCTTCAGGGTGTTGGTTCGTCGTGTTCTAGTGTTTCCGGTAAAGGCTTACTGCTACTTATCTATATTGTATGTAGCCTATGTATGTTGACCTTGTATTTATGACAATTTTTTTATTAAAAAATATAGAAAATTTTTATGTTCGTCACAGCTAATTCTCACAATTCTACGCAAGCATCGGTGGTTCAGTGGTAGAATGCTCGCCTGCCACGCGGGCGACCCGGGTTCGATTCCCGGCCGATGCAGAGAAACTTATTTTGCCTTGAATTGTTTTTTCTTTTTTCTTTTTTTTCTTTTTCTCAAATATTTGTTTGAGAAATTTCCATTCTCACATTTAGAATTGTTGATTTTAAGATATAAATCAATTATAGAGTCGTATTAACATCTTAAGACATTACTTAAGACGGTCTGAAAATAGGAATAAATTGTGAAATACCAATCTTGTTGTATCTTATAAAAATTAATAAAGAAAATGATATTTGCGAAAGATTAAAGTTGTTACAAAAGCGTGCCTGATAATTAAATTGTATGAAAAATTAACAGACTGAAATTTAAAAAAAGAAAAAAGATTGCATCGGCCGGGAATCGAACCCGGGCCGCCCGCGTGGCAGGCGAGCATTCTACCACTGAACCACCGATGCTGTTGTAATAGAGCTAGGTCTAATGTCTAATGAAGTAGTGAGTGATCGTAACACTTTCTTTTATATAATTCGTTATATGATAGGTATGGGTATGCTAGCGGAGAGATATCAAGACGACAAGGAACGCGGTAATGCAATGGGCATCGCTTTAGGTGGACTGGCTCTTGGTGTCCTTATCGGCCCACCTTTCGGCGGAGTAATGTACGAATTTGTAGGAAAATCTGCCCCGTTTTTAGTCCTTTCCGCATTAGCCCTTGGCGATGGACGTGAGTACAAATACATTCGCGATAAAAAATACTTATTATGCATAATTGATAAATTATGCTCAATGTAAATAAGTTCTTAGAAAAAGCTCAATAAAGTTTTCTAATATATGTAACTTACGTTACTTTTATATCATATCATATAATATCATATTCGCATTAATGTCTATTTTTATCGTGTTAACGTAGATCAAATTTAATTTTTTAGATCAATTTATTTTTTTTAACTCTTTATCTTTTTTAAATTCTTAGAATTAAAAGAAAAAAGAATGGACATAAATTATATGTCAAATTAGTTGCCATTAAGAAATAAATAAAAAATTCTTACTGATTAAATAGTAATCTTTTTAATAATAATCAACAATCCTTTGCGAAATCCTCAAGTATTACAGCTTTTGATGCTCCAACCATCGGTCGTGTATACGGAAGCGGAACCACCATCGTTGAAATCCCTCATCACCGATCCCTATATCGTTTTAGCAGCTGGTAAGAGAAATATATCTAATCGAATACAAAATATGGATGGATCGATGTTTCACGCTCGAAGCAAATGGATGCAAGCGCTTTGGTGTTTCAGGCGCGATAACATTCGCAAATATGGGTATCGCTATGCTGGAACCAAGTCTGCCGATTTGGATGATGGACACAATGGGCGCGAGTCGCTGGAAACAGGGGGCCACGTTTTTACCAGCGAGCATCAGTTATTTAATTGGAACAAATCTTTTTGGACCGCTTGGACACAAAATGGGCAGGTCAGTTCGGCCGGATTCTTTTTTGAAACGCGCAAAACTATCCTAAATAATAGTAAAAATAATAGTAAAAGCGTTTATTTAATGCTCTACATCTCGCGCGGTCGAGTATCAGATTTTTAATCTAGATCTAGATAGGATTCAAGTCCCTGTTCGGGCAAAGATATCGCTTTGCAAGAAGAATTGACATCTTTATCGCGACCTTGTATCTTTGTTACAGATGGTTAGCTTCTCTGATAGGACTCGTCGTTATTGGCATCTGCTTGATGTGCGTAAGTATAGTATATATTACATCGAAAGAGAATCATTGAAGGAGCAAAATAGTACGGAGCGAAATAATTTCATAACGACTCGATTGAAATTATATATGTATAAAGAAAAAGAAAGATTTTGCTTAAATATCTGAAAATTTGACCAGATATAGATTTGAAAATAATTTTGTTGAACCATCAAAGTAATTATAAAGGATGCTCAAATGATGACAAGACTGCAAAAATTTTTTACATATTCTAACGAATTTAAATATACTACATAATTATTTTGATGTGGTCCAACAAAATTATTATCAGGTCTGTATCTAATCAAATTTTTATATATCTCAGCAAAATTGTTTCTTTCACGTATAATAAATCGTGATATAACAATGCACTTGTAAGCTGTTGAAATTGAAAGTTATAGAATAAGTTATAATAAGTTAAACCGGTAATAAAATCTCGATCAAAGCTATCTAATTTTACATTATTTATTTTTAATTTTCCGCAGATTCCGCTAGCGAGAAGTATCGATCACTTGATCGTACCAAATGCGGGGCTGGGTTTCGCGATTGGGATGGTGGATAGTTCGATGATGCCCGAATTAGGATATCTAGTCGACATAAGACACACCGCTGTTTATGGAAGTGTTTACGCCATCGGTGACGTAGCGTTTTGTCTCGGCTTTGCAATAGGTATGTGTATGCCTAATCGGCTCTCCCATGTACATATCTTTCACATTTCATCCTTTATTCGACAAACGCTAATGAAAACGCGATAAGTTGAGATAAAATGATTGTTAAATTGTTATCAATGCAAAGTATTGGGTGCGTTCTATCTCAATTGAAATTGTTGTATAAAAGCCTCGTTGATAGAAACCGATCCAAAATCTCGGACAAAGAAAAGCTGACCAATCGCAATAGCTATTTGAACTATTTGAGCTATTTGATTAATTGATCCATACATTTGAGGTCACTTACAAATGGTCACTTTGTAAGCTATAGAGAATTCGCATCAATATTCTATTTATGGTTTTATGTGTATTATATTTAATGTAAAAGAATTATAAGTCAAACCATATCTTCTGTATACGTATTAAATATTATACGTATTAAATATGTATACGTAATCAATACACACATATAAATATACACACAAATATATATATATATATATATATATATATATATATATATATAATTACATAAAATGTAGATTGCACATGTGTATGCAAGACAGATGTCATATCGAGTTTAAATAAAAATTTATTTAAAATTAATAGAGCGAATTTTTTGCATAAATAAATGTCTAAAATAAATTTTAACCAGCAATACAAATTTAACAACAAAATTTTAAGTCTGCATCGGCCGGGAATCGAACCCGGGCCGCCCGCGTGGCAGGCGAGCATTCTACCACTGAACCACCGATGCTTATGAGAGGACACTCACTTCTGTTCAATTAACAGGATTATTGATATATCTTTCAATATATTGGATTAGCGACTTAGTGAAATTCGTAATATGCCTAGCGGGATATAAACATGATAAAATTTTTTTTCTTAAACGATAAAAATATTCTTTATATTTTCGCAGGTCCGGCGTTGAGTGGAACTTTGGTCAACAGTATTGGTTTTGAATGGATGCTTTTCGGCATAGCTATGTTAAATTTCATTTACGCACCTCTCATGTATTTCTTAAGGGCACCACCCACCAAGGAGGAGAAAAAGGTAAAATTATACCATATATATTTTCTTTTTGACTTGTTTGAAAGAAAATGTATCGTTAATTTTGAATCGTGTCGAATTGCAGTCATTAATAATTGGTGAGAAATCATCTGTGCGTTATGTCACTTATCAGAATGAGGAAGAGGACCAGTAAAACGATAATTCTAACAAGTATTCTCTAATAAGTATTCTCTACAATCAGTTTCATTCTTGTAAAAAGTAAAAAATGGAGATTAATTCTACATTATCTATTGGTATATATGTTATCGCGTATTACTGATTTTTACGTATATCTTAATTATCGTGATAATTCTTATCAACTAAGGGAAGACAATAATATATTTTTCCTCCTTCTTCTATTATTTTCGTATTCTTTGTTTAATATGCTCTCTTATTTCGATAATTAATAAGAAACTACAAACATCGACAATAAGCACAACTGTTGACATGCACTTGATGAATATTCGGCAAATTAACATGTAAATGTAAAATTATTAGTAATCGAGTAAAGTTTTCCTAATAGATAATCGATAATTTCAAATAGAAAGAGACGAAGAATCTTTTGAGATGGACTCGTAGTCGCACAACGATATATTTGGTGTGAGTGTATATAGGTATAGGTATATATATATATATATATATATATGGATGCTTTTCGGCATATATATATATATATATATATATATATATAAAACAATAATATGTTCTATAAAGAGAACAGAGATTTTGCACACACACAACACACACACACACACACACACACACACACACACACACACACACACACACACACACACACACACGCTATAATATTCGGCAAAAGGAGAATTAAGGGCAAACTGGATATTGCAGTCTTTCGAGCTCTGTTTTTTCCAATCTTTCTTTATACATATATTTTGACAAAATATATATTTAATGATTAAATACATATAATATAGTAGAAAAATTATTATTATATAATTATTAAATTTAATATTTTATATTCGCATTTTTGTAATAATTGCAACTATACGAATAATATAGAAGTTCGCAATTCAATTAAAAAAAAAAGTTCCAAAATCATTATAAAATTCTGCAAGGAATTTTATTTCTATGTTGTATTGTATAATCAGTTATTTTCTATCTGAGGAAATTAAGATAGGGACACATCTTCGGTTCATTCAATGTGCTTAGTGCAAATCAATATTGTGCTTCAAACATTTCTTCGATAATAATCGATCGATCGATATCATCTAAAAATATATACACTTGTCCAAAAAAATTCTGAAAAGTATTTCAATTCATGGAAATAAATTCTAATATATAGAAAAAGAATTTTTTAAAATGATTTTGGAATTTTTAATTGAATTGCACATTAATATTCATATGACTGCAGATATTAAGATATGAGTATAAAGTATTAAATTTTCCAACCATATGCGTTGCGTCTAATTATTTACTTAAATATATGTTTTATAAAAATTTATAAGGAAAAAAAAGTTAGAAAAGACAGGACTTACACTTGCAACGTTCCAGATCGATGAAGGCTTTACGCTCGTTACCTGTCTCGTTCGCGTACTCTCGGTAACAAAAGAAGCAAGAGAAATTTTACAAATACAAATTTGTCGGGAATACTTGAATTGCGTCACTTGCACATAAATTAATGTAACTAAATACTAAAACACATTTAAAGTTAAAAATAGGTGTACACTGCTCGGTCCTCCTCTTGTAAAAACTTGGGAGATTATTCTCGAGTGATTCTGGATAAAAGTAGCTGTAATGAGGGTGGACATGCTGTGAAATATCTTTCTATTCTATATCTATTCTACATTATCGATTTTATTGTTATACACAAATGTAACAATGAGTCACGGTAGACTAAAATTTGAAGTAACGCAAAAGTAACGTAAAAAAAAAAAACAAAAAAAAATTAATTTTATTGTAGCAAAAGATATATATATATATATATATATATATATATATATATACATATATATATTCGTTAGACGTGTTTCAAGATATATGTGAGAAAAGAGTAAGCACACGATGCAAAAGTTATCTTTAAATGTGAAGGCTTAAATTCAAGATATTATATACGTACGCATATTGTACATGCGAGCACATGTTCGTCATAAGATAAATGCATCGAGAAAAATATGACTCTCTATTAAGCGTGAAGCGGAAGAAGATATACATATAATTAAGGGTTCACCATTGACCGAGATATAAAATTGTAATTGTGTCGGTGTTTAGCGTAAACGCGGGACGAGACAGAACACGATAATCAATATCGCGTGTGATCGGTACATTGGTGCTCTCTTTCTCTCGGTACATTCTTCGGGATAATAAATTACGCAACGGAATTTAATCTCACACCGAAAAGGACCGCCCGATTTGGTTTCCCTGAATGGCTGCAGGGAAACCGACGAATGAGATAGGGATCGGGTATTTTAAAGGGTTCTTTGTAATTACGATACGGCCACGATTAGATCTTATATTATCGTCGCGGAGAATGATGCGACATTTAACGTAAAGAATTAATATATGTCCTGGCGCACACGATTTACCGATTTATCGCTGATCTCATCGCCGTAGGTAAAAATGAGAGAGAATAAAATAAAATGAGAAAGAAAAAACGAGGAAGAGAACGTTCGCGAGCTTCTCGCAAATCCCGGTGTTTCTCTATAAATTCTTCGAGATTAATTTCCGTTTTCCGCCGATCGCGATTTTCGATGCATGTACGAAAGAATATATAGAGAATGCTGCGGGATTTGTCGCGATAGAGAATACAGTATTTAAACTTGGATATATAAGGAAAAAATGTGAAGAAAGAAAGAGAGAAGAGAGATAGAACGAAAGAACACAGACAGAGTGAAAGAGCGAGAGAGTGATAATAGAATAATATAAGATAGAATAGAGAGAATGAGGTACGAAGCGTTCGTGGGATTTGCGAATTATATGATAAACTTTATGAGGATTCGCCGCGGGAAACTCTGGCTGCGACGATTTATTTATCTCTCATCATCAGACAGACGGTAATTCTCGCGATCTGCCGCGACTGGGCCCCGCGAAAATAGAAGACGTTCGTAGAAGCAATATAGAAAGTAGCGACCAATAGTTATCCGTATCGTATGACCCGTAATATATAATAAAACAACATATGTCTACGTGTATATCTATGTGTAGACATATATCTATATGTGTCATTCTCATGTACGTGGTGTATCTTCGTGTTGACTTGAAAAAATGTGTTGAAAATTGTCGTGTATTTATTACATATCGGCATCTCATTGCTGTTCATGTACGATGTATAGGAAAAAAAGAGAGAAGCTCTATACTTGTTGAGATCCTAAGCTACTAGACTCGTGAGATATCTGCCGAGGCACAACGATATAGTCCTCGATATAGCCACACATGTAAGAACATGTGTTTAAACAGCGCTGCTTTAAAGACGCGCTTTAAACGCGTCTGCATTTCGCTTATCGCAACTTGTTTAACCAAACTACAAACAGCAAGTTATAACGCGGTAGAAACGTAATATTATAGAAGGATTTAGGAATATAGTTAAATGAAAATTTTAAAGTTAATCTCCGTTAACGCCGTGACGACATGTCTCTTCGTTGGTGTACGTCGTACCGAGTATCTTGTTCGTATAGTTAATCAAAGACTAAAGAATAAGCAGGGTCCAAAAGAAGCACACGTCCGAGAAGAAAGATTGTACGTGATTACTATGGTATTAAACTACAGCTTCCCACTGCGGATTCCGAATACACAAGGTGCGTAAGATTTCGCGCGCCTACTCCCGGTACGAAACGCGAGTCAATTCGATTCGCGAATCCTTTGCCAACGCTCGCCTCAAAATATACATATTGATTAACCTACGAAGATGTATGTAAAACGGAGAAGAAAGGAGCGCGACAAATTACAGGAGAGCGAGGAATGAAGATATGAATAATGAAGATATGAATATAGAAATGATGTAAAAAAAAAAAGAAAAGAGAGAGAGAGAGAGAGAGAGAGAGAGAGAAAGCACATGTGAGATGAAAATGTGACGATTTTTTGAGCCGTGCGCGCGTGTAAATTATTAAATCTATAATTTCCTCTTTAGATTCTCTTGATTAATGATACTCTTATTATTTTTATCCGAATTATATAGATATTTCGTCTCGTCATATATATTTTAATGCGATTGTTGTTACTACGCCCACAATTTAATAACAATAGTAATAATAATGAACAATAGCATTCGCTATTGTCACGATTCGATGTTATTACGTGATTTCGAATCATTGTACTATATATCGCATATATCGCACAATATATTTGACCGATCTTTCCCTTAAATGTAAATATATAGTGAAACTAATTAACGATGAACATTGTCGCCGCTGAGATACCTTAAAGGATGTTGTAGCGCTGACTTTCCTATAACTTCGGTGGAATTACCCTCATTTTAGGTTTACTCTTCTTAGCGATGTCTTTATCTATATATGTATATACGGGTATGTACACGTGGATGTAGAAAAAGATGAAAAATTCGGTTATCGTTATTTAAATAATTAAACTTATAGATGTGTACGTACGAGAGAATTATTTGTCCACGTGTCACGTGAAAATTACATTATCTAAAGAATTAAAGTTAAACACAGTTAGTGTCGAGAATGTGAGTGTCGGATTTTATCAGAAAATCGGTGACATTTATGAGTTTCTTTATTAAAATTCACATGTACGAACAAAAATCTGTGTGTGTGTGTGTGTGTGTGTGTGTGTGTGTGTGTGTGTGTGTGTGTGTGTGTGGGGTGTGTGTGTATCATGTCATTAATCTCTTACGTTGGAATTTAATAGATAAAATTGTAGGGGAAAAGGGAGATAAGATGACGATTTACTAATTTTTCCTAAGCTAACAACAGATGACGAATCTGTGCAAAACTTTTTAGAGATTTTTAATGGTAATAGATTATCCATTAATTTGATTTTAATCCAACGACAACAGATAATATAATCAGAAATATGTTTTGAGTATCTATATGTAAGTTTGTAATATTCCCACATAAGAAATTACAATCGTAGTAAATGTATTTCTACTTTCCTTATAGAACTATACAGTATATTATATTTAAAAACGCATATAATAACATATTATTATTTTCTACTTTTTATATATTGCAACACGTTTTTAAATCAATAAATCAATTTTAGATTAATAAATATAGCTACCGCAGAGGTAAGAATGTCATGTTAAAAGTTATATAATTGAAGATAATTATTTTTGTTTTGCCCTAATTTTGTTTTATTTTGAGTATATTCTAAATAATATTTTTATTTATAAATAACTATTTGTTTTATAAATACTATTGTATAATTTATTATTGCGTTATTCAGTCATTATAATAACATAATAATATAAAAAGTTTGTAAAAAATTCAATTTTTATGCATGAAAAAATTGACTTGCATCCTCAAAAAGTTTAAATTATACAAAATGCTAATTTACTTATAAACTTTTCGCAGTTTTTTGAAGAAGTAAGACCTTAATTAATCTCAAGATCGTCACACATCTTACCTCTTTTTCCCTTACAGATTTAAACTACGTATATTAACTTGCAATTAATGCAGCGATGAAACGTCTGCTGATACACATAGAGATAACATATCAATGATTATTCTCTTCTAGTTCAAAAGTATAGGCCATGGGTGCGACAATTCAATAAATTAAATAATGATATGTTAAATCGTATTTGATGTTCCTCTGTATATGATATATCATTCCTAATTCATAATAGAGATAAAGAAAGATTTGCTCAAAATTAAGACCAATTAACGCGCGCGCGCGCGCGCGCGCGCACACACACACACACACACACGCGCGCGCGCGCGTATAGTATCAAGATTTTTCTTGTTAAATTCTTTTAGCATTATTCTTTTTTTCTTCATCAAAGAGAAGGATAAGATTAATGCAAAAGCTTTGTCGTGTATGGCAGATAAACCATGAAATGATGATGAAATTTTATATTAGTTAATACTTTTTGTGTATCTAAATAATTATTGTCGACTTTAACATGTTTTTTCTCTATCCTTAATTAAAACTAATCTCAATAAAGTAACAAATTTCTGAATAATAATTGAAATAAAATATTTTTTAATAAAAAAATTTTCGAATTAACTTAATAATTACCATAATTTAAGCCGCTGAAAATGATTGCGATTGCATTATTAGCACGAGTGCTGCAACAAATTACTAATTCCAACGGAAGGGATTAAGTCGTGGTAACGAATTTACTTTCGTGAATAATATTCACGGATCCGCCGAGTTCAGAGGGAGACAGCATCATTGAACGCGCGTACGTCGAGACAGTGAAATAGTGAGCTGCATGAGAGTCCATTTCTTATCGAGAGAAAGGTACGCGACACACACCACGATTACTTGTGTAATAAGTCTTTCGTCTACTAACTCCACCCCAATTCGTATCCAATTCTCCGATTCGGCCTATCGTCGGCCGAGGCTTTATCGTATGAATTGCAGATGCAATCAATGTGACTGTGTTAATCGAAGCGAATTGTAAGAAGGAGATCTCTCTATGAGGTACGTGTCATGCGCTTATTGTACTTGCTTGGTCATGCGACACGTGTTTCCAAGAAACATGCAAAATAACGTCCAATATGATATCAGTCGCACGCGGTTATTACTTGTACTTGACAAACTTGACGTGTCGTGATCGAGCTTGACTGAGATTACTTTGTCAAAAAAATATAGCGAAATTCGTATAGTCGTTTGTAATTATCAGGCCAAATTTAAACTCTGTGCCGAAAGCAACAGGGATTTTGCAAAGGATGAATAGATTCAAGAAGAACTGTTGGACTTTTAAAAAATCGAAAAAGTTATTATCTAATATGAAAAATTTTAATTATAAAAGATGAAAAGTATAAAAATCTCTCGATTGTTTCAATTGTTTTGATAATTAATTTCGAGAATGCGGAATTTGACTTTTGTGTTCAACAGAATAAGTTTTCATCAATTTCGCTTAATCCATCTATTTTTTTGCAAGAGTTGCGTAAGAGGTAGCGAAAGTTAATAAAATTTCATAAAAAGACACGTGCGTTATATCAAAAATTGCCATGCGTATTGCCATGCGTTATTCGTATATTCGTATGCCGTCATCCACAACGATGTTTCCACATCGAATATGTTAAAAGAAGAAAAAAAGGAAAGCGAATTATTCGTTGGCGGCTGCTATTGTGAACAGACAATAAGCAATGTGAAAAAGTGCAAAACCTTCCCTGCATTCGATATGAAGGCTCGTTGTCGGCATCATTGATGTCTCGTTATAGGAAATATGGCAAACGAGTTGGCGAATATCGATCGATAATAATTATATTGTACAAATAACGAAATCGAGGGATTCGCGTTTGAATTACGATTGTAACAACAAATTTCTCTCTCCGTTAGGAAGGTATTGGACAACGCTTGTCTATGTATTATTGTACGCTATAGTTTCGGCAGCACAATAAAGGAGTACGCAAAATTGGGAAAATTTTGTGATACAAAACTAATTGAATGAAACTTGATATAGACGTAGTATGAGTTAAAAGAAGTGAAGAACTTTAACGGAAATCGAATGACTGAATGAGTGGATGCTGGTCAAAAACCAGAAGATGGATTTGGTGATTCGTGTGACGGCAGTGTCCGTTTGCCATTTCATACAATCTCACTTTGGCAATAAAATAACGTTATTCGTGAACCGCTTCAGCCACTAATTTAGCCATTTGATTTTGATTCGATTTTTTTCATATATTTTATCTCATATCGTGTCTATGTCAAATTTCATGACGATTAGTTTTGTATAACAAGATTTTCCCAATTTTGTATACTCCTTTGTTGTAAAGTCACACAGTCTGTAAGGTACCTATTTAACGTCATACCGTTATACCGTAGATATCTAACAAGCTGGTGTATGGGTCCGATTATCATGCCTGTGTAATAATCAAGACAAAAGAAAAGAAGAAGTGTAACGAGTCATCTTAGAGCGTATCCTTTATTTTTAAGTATCGTTATATCGTTATGTGCGGTTAAAAAATCGCCAGGGAAGATAAAATATTCATATATATAGATACCGATTGAACGACACACACGCACACGCGCCATACACACACACACACACACACACACACACACACACACACACACACACACACACACGTATGTATGTATATGTACATATAACTTCCTTTCTCGAATGAAGAGGTTAAATGAATTAACGAAAAAAGAGAGAGAAGAACGACGCACTCGTTTATATATTTTTATGTGTTTGATAAATGATTAACGCCGGCCTCGAAAATCGCCAGATTTTGCTGCAAGATTGTATTTGAATTGTTAATGCTTGTTGACGCGAGATACATGGTTCACTATTGCAAAATTGCAAATGACTTCTATAAAGTCGATGGAAAGATTGCAGAATAAATATCAATCGTTACAATATATATCATTGATTTGGATCGAATTAATGATAAACGAAAATATCCACGATGAGAGAGTATTATAGTAATGAATTCATTGTAAACTATTTAATTAATGTTTATTCCAATGTATATGTGTCTAACATATTTATGTATACATACATGAGAAAATATGCTGTATCGAATAAATGAGAGATAAATAATGATCTCTGATTTTCTTTTCTTCCTACAAACTCATACAGCGCAAACTTTGCAGTTATATTGCAGTAATATTACAATATTATAACATTTCAGCAGTGTTGCTGTAATTTCAGTAATATAATTGCAAAGTTGTGCTGTATGAGAATTAATGATTCTTGACATAATTGCTCGTCAAATATTCTCTTAAAATCCGTCAAGTATTCTCGAACCGTTGATGATACTAGATGATATATGTATTGTATATAACACAGAAACTTTTCTTCCGATCCTATTCTTTTCTTCTTTATGTCTCTTAAAATAAATTTTTGTGTAATTTTAAAAATTTGACATAAATCTTTATATAATTTTTAAGGAATTGTGTAACTATATGTTGCCACTTTTTTAATCAGAAACTTCGATTACGGATTCTAAATTTGCATTCGATGTATACGGAAAGTGATACGTATACATTTTTCTTTATCTTACTCTACATTTACGTTTATTACTTTTAATTTTTTATTATATTATTTATATTTATATAAAAATATTGTGCAAAATACTTTTCTTATAGGAAAATATAATTATGCAATTTTTCCATAAGAAGTATTCGTAAAATATATTCGATCCAAGCAGTTACCATCATGGGTCGAAAATAGATTACAGTCGGTAACTCCTCCTATGGTAAAAGGATGGTTGGCACATTCCATTAAGATTCACCTTGTGTGTATAATATTACATTATAGACTAATTGGCTAAAATTTTAACAGTCATACGTGATCACGCGATTCTTGTACGATTGTTGGATTTTAAGAGGATGCTGCATGCTTATCTGTTTTACCAACTGAGCATATACTTCGTATTTCTCTAATTTCTTTGCTTTCCTCACTTGAATAAAAAATCCTTTTTAGGATGAGAGAAAATATCAAAATAAATATGAATAGCTATGAAACAATATGAAAAAAACAAGAAAATTTCTACATTACAGTTTCCTGTTAGCCTAAGCATTATTCACTCGATATAAATAATACCAAGTGTGTATTCAAATAGAAACTATCCATCCATATTTATTTAATATATAAGAATATTTTAAGATCTCCAAAACATGATTAAAAAGCTTATAAGAAAAATCAGAGGAAAGCCTGAGAGTGGTCATGGACACGTTTTAGCTGTACCCTTATTCGCGTAGGTGCAGGTAATGCGCACGATTTTGTTTGATTCTCTTCTTCTCTTTCTCTTGCTAGATGCAAAAGTGATAAAGATGGACAGTCGTGTCCGTGCACATTACCTACGCGAGTAACGATACAGCTAAACGCGTCCATGACCACTCTCAGGCTTCTCTCTGGAGAAACGAACAGAGAAGTACCGTTTGAGTGCTGGTACACTATCTTTATGCGAAGTTTAGGAGATTAGTATGCCATGTATGCCATGTATGTATGTATGTATGTATATATGTATAAATGTACACTACGCACAATGATCGCATGGTCCCGCCGGAGCTCTAACTTATCGGCTTGATTTACTCAGGCAGGGTCGATAACGTCGATAATGCTGAACACGCGCGCGCGCGCGCGCTTCGGAAAGGTGCACATCGAAAGGAACACAGGTGTAGTAATAAAGAATAATAAGAATAATAATTAATCCTCTATTTGTTTTACCTTTCTTTCTTTTTTTAATTTAGAAATGGATGAATTATATCTCCGTCGTATTTATATTTATCTGTATAAATGTATTATAATATATTATAATATATGCGTTTTGAATTATACATTTATTCAAATAGATATAAACGACAATGGACTGTAATAAATAGTTAAATAATGTATCAGGAAATGGAAATTTGAGCAATTCGTTGGAAAAGCGATAACAGTAACAAGTAATTGCACAAGAATACTAGATCGATTATTCGGATACATATAATTTTATTTCCAATAAAAGAATATCTTTAAGAATATCTTTTGTTATTAATTTTAATAAATTGCCTAATTATCTTAATTTCAATTTCAATCTCTTTCAGCATTATCGATGTTATCGACCCTGCCTGAGTAAATCCCTGCCCGAGCTAAGTTAGAGCTCTCTGGCGGGATTCGCTCACGCGATCATGTCGCGCAGTGTCATACATATGATATGTTTGTGTATGTTAGATATGCATATATGTGAATGCTCTCGTAGGAGTAGTTCGTTGGTTCAGCCAGCATCCTCTTAAGTATCTCGTTTAGTATCTCGTTGGTAATAAGAGTTGGCGAAGAGAAAAGAGTTTTTACGTAAATCTCTTTACAGGATCGCAATCGGCGCGATCGGTAAAGAAGTCGTACACGCGCGACTCGTCGAGCCGCAACTTCAAGGGGCACGGGATCGCAATCATGAGAATCGCCCAAAATCGCGGGAAACGCGTCCTGCTTCAGGAGGTACGCGAGGTTCGTTCACAATTCATTATTATCACAATAATTAGGATAGTCGACAGGGCGGAAATCAGGATTGTGTGAAAGTCTTGGCAGTGCGGAAGTCGACGTTTGTCCTCCGAACGAGGTAGACCTGGCCTAACGCGAGAGAGGTAACAACCCTCGAAACACGAGGCCTCCGCCACTGTGGTGCTAGCCGATAGCAAGAATTATTTTCGACGCGTGAGCCTTTGCCGCTGAAATTCTGTGGTCCTCGCATGCAGCCGTCGTTAAAAGAGCCGATGCACTTTCATGATTCGTAACACTCGGAGCATAAAAGTGTGAAAATGCTCTATTGAACGCAGAGTCATGAATGCTATTAGCACAGAGGTCTGCGAGGCGTCCACGCTGGATCGCGCATCCCAATCGGAGGCCGACAATAATACCAGGGCCTCGACCAGCGAGGATGCGAGCAATGACCGGGAAGGTTTGCAGGGCGATTGTAATGAATTTCCGCCTGGCAAAAGTCGTTATGGTAGAATTATAAAACGCAGATCCACTAGCAATGCTGTAGATTTTTCACAGGTATACAATGTGTATTCTTGATATTTCTGTATGCGACAAAGCGACCATGTAACATCGCCTATGTCGACTATATATACTTCTTGAGTCACTCAAATGTTCACATATTATTTTTTTGTAAAACTTGATAAATATTTAAATGTATATTTAAATATAATTTTTATATAATTCTTAATACTTAGGTATTAAGAATTTTTTTCAAAAGACATATAAATTACAATCAATGTATGAATTCTGTCATTTTTTTTTTATAATTCTAAAACTTCGTTGATATTTATGTAACATAATGTTTGTTGTCTTTATGATTTTGCAGAATTTGAGGCCAAAGACACGTAGACAATTATTAAATTCCATTGATAATACAGATGAAAGTACAGATGAAATTCACGTAGCTAGTAATATCAATGAAGCCAGCGATTCTTCTATCATGTTGAATGGTATCGAGGAGATTCCATCTCCAAAAGCGATTAGTCCTACAGTCGAATGTTCTTGGATAGTAGGGCAATTAGCGTGGGCTAGAGTTGGTAATTTTCCATTCTGGCCTTGTATGGTAACTGTTGATCCAACTTCAAGGATATATTATAAATTGAGAGGTAAATTTCTAAAATTTGCATATATACATATTTTATGTATTTAAATTATCTAAATTTTGATTATATTGTTTTTTTTTTCTATTTAAAAAAAAGCATAATTGCAAAAAGAATCTTAACATGTTTTTTTTTTTTTAATGTGTAATTAAAAAAAAATTGGAATTGGAAAAAGTTGGAATTAAAATAAGAAAAGTTGTTTCAGAGAATATAAAAAAAAACCGAAAATCTGAAATTATATATTTTTATTAAATATGTCGCGCGTTGAGAGAGAGAGAGAGAGAGAGAGAGAGAGAGAGAGAGAGAGAGAGAGAACGAGCGCTATTATATACAGATATATGTACAAACATTATTTTAAAAATTTGATGGATTTAAAATGTTGAAAAATGTTTTGTCTATTTTTTGGCACAGTTGCACATAAGACATTTATCATGATGGTACACGTTCATTACTTTGGAGACAAAGGGCGTCACAGTTGGGCTTCGTCAAATTGTATGATGCAATTCACAAGTCTTGCCGACTTTTTGAATTTAGCTGATTCGCTGACAACGGAAATAAAGAAAAAAAATCCCAAATACGCTGCCGCCTTTCTTATAAAGTCGGGAATAAAGTCAAAATGGGACAATGCCGTTGAAGAAGCTGCAAAGGCACAGCCATTGACCACTGAAGAAAGAATTGCGATCTTTACAAAAAAACCTCAAGTCTCAAGGCGTAAAGATACAAAATCATCTTTTGTTGTCGATGAAAAAAATAAAAAAAGGAAACATTCGATTGATCAGGATGAACCAGATGTCAAACGCGCTAAACAAGATAATGTAATATACAAAACTTTTTATGTTCGACACACTAGAGCATTCGCTACATATATAAAATATGTTATCTTTTTTCTTTTGCAGGTAAGTAATACGGAAAAGCCAGAAATATTGAAGTCACGTAAATCAGAATTATCCAAGTTGAAAAATTCGCGGATTGTGAACGGTAAAATTGATTCAAAACTGAATTCGGAATCTTTGCCTTCGTCTCCTTCAAGCCACAAAAGTTTTTCCGAAAATACAAATACTAAAGCCTATAAAAATGAGGAGGATGAAGAGAGTATATTCAAACTGTATTACGAGGATAACAAAAATTTATTAGAGAATGAATATCCAGATATGCCAAAAGGCGATATTAAAAGATACTTGCGAAAAACTTGGGACAATATGGACGCAGAGTATCGGAAAAAACTCGGATTACATATGACAAGCGAAGGTTCACATTCGCACTCGAAAGAAAGCTCTCCGGATGAAGACGAGGTGTCGATAGAGATTGATACAACTATGAAGGAAAATAAAAAGACAAAAAGTAAGATCGACAAAGAAGAAAATACTATTTCAGAAACAAAACGAAGTAGATCCTACAATCTCTTTAAAGGTATGAAGCAAGAAAAAGTTTGTCAAATTTGCGAGAAGACTGGCAAGCTAACGAGATGTAAAGGACCTTGTTATTCTTATTTTCATCTATCATGCGTGAAACCTGGCGAATCTAGTCCAGAGCATTCTGTCGATGAGAACACCTTGGATGATAGATTACTTAATGATTTAAACATAATTAAGAGAAGTATTAATGGCGAGAATGAAAACAATGGTAATTGCAATGATAATTATAAATATAAATATATTAGGTTGATTAAAAAAAAAAAAAAAAGAAAATTCTTTTTAACTATATACCTATGATATTAATGAAGAACAAATGAATTTTTTTTTACTAATAGCTATTACTTTTATCAATCTACGATAAATCGTCGTACAATATATACATATCATAGTGTCAATTGAATTCAGGTAAATCTGACGAGCAAGAAGACGAGACATTTAAATGTATCGATTGCTTATCTGGAGTAGCACCTGCCTGTTTTCTATGCAATGAGAGAGAAGGTGATAGGATACGATGTATTGTTCCGGCTTGTGGGAAACATTATCATTCCGACTGTTTGTTATCATGGCCTCAGGTAAAACTGCATTACCTGTATTAGTTTAAAATATATTTTAAATATTACTTCTTTGATAAACAATGATAAATAATATCTTTTTTCGCAGTCGCACTGGCAAGGTGGACGATTGATCTGTCCATACCATGTATGTCACACGTGTAGCTCGGATAATCCACAAGATAATCGTTCGCGCGCCCCGAACGAGAGACTGGCCAGATGCGTCCGTTGTCCTTCAGCTTATCACGCATCAACATTATGTTTACCTGCTGGCTCGTTAATTCTGACAGCTAGCCAAATTGTATGTCCAAAACATTACAAAGCGCCGCATCCACCATTGAATGCAGCATGGTGTTTCCTATGTACACGTGGCGGAAGTCTCATTTGTTGCGACACATGTCCGACTTCTTTTCATTTAGAGTGTTTGGGTAACCTAATTAAAGTATTATGATTAACAAAGTACAATATCGGCAAATTATTCTTATATATATTCATAATTTAGGTATAAATGCACCTGACGGTGGATTTATATGTGAGGATTGTGAAACGGGAAGATTACCTTTGTATGGAGAGGTTGTATGGGTGAAACTTGGCCATTATCGATGGTGGCCATCGCGTATATGTTATCCACAGGAAATTCCAGAAAATGTAGACTCTAAGCCTCATGAGCCCGGTAAATTTTGCATAATGTTTCTGGGATCTAATGATTATTATTGGGTGCATAGGTAAATAGAAATATCCTTTCTTCCTTACAAATTATCTTGATTAATAGATATTTGTCTTTTTCTAATTTGATAATTTCTACAGAGGTCGGGCTTTTTTGTATCAAGACGGTGACGCAAATATAAAAGTACCTATGGGTAAAAAGAGTTTAATGGACGATACATATCGAATAGCTCTTGAAGAAGCCAATAAAATACATCAACAATTAAAAGCAACACGATCCAAGACTAAAGAACCAAAAGGATTGAAACCACCATCATATGTAAAATTAAAAGTACGATTTATACTACGGTTTATATTAGAAAGGATGAATAAGCGTAATAAGAGCGCATTCTTTTTAACCGCTCATCAATGAATCAAGCAAGCGAACGCAAAACAAACATGAATGAATAACAATAATGTTTTTGCATTTATTGAAATAAATTCGATGTTTGTTCGCTTACTTTTAATCTGGATTCCGTTTTAATTAATGTTCATCGTTTGTACTCATCGCGTATCGTTTATTCTAATTCGATTAAGCTCGCTTGTAGATATTTGTTCGTACTTATTCACTCTTGCTTATTTGATCTAAATTTACTTTCTAGCTTTTTTATATAGTAATTTATCATGTCTTTAAATCAACATTGCTGTTTTATTGTTGCAATTTTATTGAAGATTTTGAAAGTATTTGAAGTATGAAAAATATTATATATGATTTATCCGATAAAAAAAAAAAAAAAAAAAAAAAAATTGCAATGAGAAACTAGGAACCATAATGAAAATAGATATGTGACAGGTGAATAAACCGGTGGGTAACGTCAAACCAACCGAAGTCGAGAGCATCGTAGCGTGCGAATGCGATCCTGAGTGGGATAAACCTTGCGCACCTGGTACGGATTGTCTGAATCGTATACTAATGGTTGAATGTAGTCCTGGAATCTGTCCAGCTGGAGCCAAATGTATGAATCAGTCGTTTGTATTGCGCCAGTATCCGGCGATGGAGCCATTTCATACCATAGGTCGTGGATGGGGCCTAAGAACTTTGGAAGATATCAAAGCAGGACAATTTGTTATTGAGTATGTGGGAGAAATTATAGACGATGCCGAATACAAACGTAGATTACATCGGAAGAAAGAACTGAAGAATGAGAATTTCTATTTTTTGACAATCGATAATAATAGAACGATTGATGCAGAACCGAAAGGAAATTTAAGTCGATTTATGAGTGAGTATGTTGCAATATCGAGTCCGTGATCCGAAAAAAAAAAACATTTCTATTGCCATTTACAGATCATTCATGTGCACCTAATTGCGAAACGCAGAAATGGACGGTAAATGGAGATACGCGTATTGGCCTGTTTGCTTTGCGTGATATAGAATCCGGAGAAGAACTGACGTTTAATTACAATTTGGCATCAGATGGAGAAACACGGAAAGCATGTCTTTGCGGTGCACCGAATTGTAGCGGTTTCATCGGTCTAAAAGCACAGAAACAGTTGTCAACATCACAATCGGTCGTACAACTAAAAAAAATCGATAAGCCGAAACGATACAGAAGGTTTGTATACTTCATTACACGATTTACATTTTTATCATATAATAATTTTTATATAATTAATATATTTTGTAACGAATTTCGTTGTTTTTAGATGGAGAAAATTTATGTGTTGGCAGTGCGGCCAAGAGATAACATATTCCAACAAGTTTATTATTTGCTCACAGAGAACATGTAATAAAAAATATCATAGAACATGCGTGATATTCGATGAACTGGCAGAATCAAAATTCTGTTGTCCGTGGCATTTTTGTTCGAAATGCGGACGTCGAACATCAGCACATTGTTCATTTTGCAGCACTGCCTTTTGTCAAGGTAATCCGAGAAAAATGTGTAATATATATAGATTATTCTCTTATATATAGAATGTCTCCTCACTGTGCAGCTTCCCTAGCTAATTTGAAATGGATTTTTCTTTGTTGAAAATAGGGAAATATTTAGATTTAAATGTTTTAAATTACAGAAAAGAAAATGAGAATTTTAATATTAAATTGAGATATACGAAGAGTATGCAATGATAAAAATGGAAAAGATATAAATAAATGATAAATGATTCTCTCGATATTTTTATTGAAGAACAATCTATAAATTGAAAAAAAATACTAGTAAAAAAGAACATCCTGTGTATGCATGCGTGCGCGCGCGCGTGCGTGCGTGCGTGCGTGTATGTATGCAAAATTGTACACGTATACAGACTTGTATTAATATAGGATCTCGTTTGTTTTTAGTTCATCTTGATGGTAACTTATTCGAACGAGAGAGCGACAAGGGTGGCTTAGTATGCAAGTTACATGAAAACGCGGACGCACAAAAGACCGTTGAAGACGAGAAAGAATTTTCAGATAATGATAACGAAACAGATAAAGAGTATTCTTCGACAAGCTCCACTAGTCCGATCGTAATGGAAAAAATTGCGACGCGAGAACCATCACCAAGGGTTTCTATCGTAGAGGTGAGATGAAACCTTACTCTCTGTGTCATTTAGTAAAAATATCGCTGTAATGCTCGAACAATCGCAATATGCATCTTTGCATAACAACATATCTTCACGTAGAAATGATACTACGTGTCTTTGCAATGCAGTTCGTATTTTGTATCCTTTATCTTGTATATCATTTATTAATATTTAAATTGGTTGCATCTTTTATTTCGGTAGTGGTCGAATTGAAAAAAGAAATTTTATGACGAAAAACATAATTCTGAAGATCAGTAATTTTTATACGCAATAAAAATATTTTGATAGAAATTAAAAAAAGATAAGCAAGTAAACGCATCTTTAATTTACCAAAGAAGCTATGTTCTTGTTTATATAATTGTGACAATTTTATATTAAATCGATATCCACAATAATGTAAATTTAGATATTTGATAAAGGATACATATTTCAAGAAGCGCGCGCGCGCACGCACACGCACGCACGCACGCACGCACGCACACGCACGCACGCACGCACGCACGCACGCACGCACGCACGCATGCGCGCGCGCGCGTGTAAAATTCTTTTATACAATCATCTCAACTGTATTATATATATATATATATATATATATATTAAACTTTTCTTTGTGAATTTATATCGCGGCTATTCTATATGTAAGAAAAGCAACGATTATTGTTGTAATGTTGTAACATAATGAGAATTATGTTGTAATATTGGAAAGTAGCATATATGTTCCAAAAAAAACAAAGAGACATTGAAATCTTCTTTTTTTTTAATTATTTTTCATTGTTCCCAACATCCTTACTCCTTTAAATTGACAATAGTAGACTAGTAGAAAATAAATATATAGTTCTATATCTCTACGAGTGAGAGTATATTTTTATTGTAGATGTGTGGATTTGTTATTGTTAATAGTAAAATATAAGTAATTATATATATTGGTTTTTCAGTCATTAATATTTAGTAATTAATAAAAAAGTTTATTATTCGTTTAAATTTCGAAGTAGGGAAATGTTTTACATTGGGTGAGTAGGTGTTCAATTCAATTTTTTGCAAGATATATTTCGAAGATTATGCGAATTTTTTAATATATCAGTTTTATTTAGATAGTATTTATTATTTCATTATAAATTTGAATTGATGATTAATATGGATATGTTCACGTTAAGATGAATTAATGTGAATGTCTCACTATGTAATAATTGTCAAATATTGATTTTTTAAATATATAACATTTTCTGTCATATTTTTCTAAATTTATATTAGTATTTTTCAGAGAAAGAAAGAAAGACAAGAGTAGCAGCCTTTTTTAAATTAGGATATATATATATATATATATACTTTCTAAATTAGGATATATATACAAATTAGATTTAATATCTTTTGGTTCTACAGACATTAAAAAAAAGAATGATTTGAAATGAACTGTATTTATTACAATTCTACCTTTTAATTAAAAAATTAATTATCTAAAACTGAATATATTTCATGTGTATGTATTCTCCTATAACACATACGTACATATATATATATATTAGTAATTTTTATCTTTATATATAAAAAATACGCGTTTTCTAAAATAAATATTGTTTTGGGATTCAAATAATTACTTTATAAAATAGTGTTGTATTCTTCATAGAGATCGTCTTAAGCAACAATGTTGCCTCACAGGTTCATCTAAGCAGCGAAGAAAGTGAAGAATCTCAGAAGGAGGAGGAAGAGAACAATCTTGAGACTAATTTTATGTCGTGTGATAAAAATTCAAGGACAAAAGAGACACTCCATAAATCGAAGAAAGAGAATCACGTGAAGGAATTAAGTAATCTTACATCTAGTCAACTGGAAGCCATAATTGGCGTTAGCCTCTGCGAATAAATTTCTCCATTTCTTAATGAAATTCATTGTGCATATAGCAAAACTAATGTTTATTAATATGTATGATTCTGGACAAATGTACAATTAAATATCTAGTAATATATATATATATTTAATTTATATTTTATTGATATATATATATATATATATATATATCAATAATAAAATATAAATTAAGTATGTAATTAATAAATTAAGTGTGTGTGTGTGTGTGTGTGTGTGTGTGTGTGTGTGTGTGTGTGTGTGTGTATTATATGATTTTATATATATATATATATATATATATATCTCAATAATGAAATATAAATTAAATATACATCCAATTACCAATGTAATAAAATATATAATTATAGATTTATAACATAAATTATATATATTAATATATGTAATAAAATACCAAGAACTCACAGATATAAACTTACTTGGTCTTATCAATATGCTATATACTTAGTAGGACAACTTTAAAAAAAAATAGGTGTAATCTATGTGTTTATATTGCGATTACGCATCATATAAAATTATTAGTGATGACTAGTGCCTTGATAAAAGAAAGAAAAAAATGAACAAATTCTAAGTTTTATCATGGTTATCATAAGATTTTCATATATGGATCATTGCATTGTTCTTTGCAACTTTATGTTAAACTTATAAAATTACATTTATAATAATAATAATAATAATAATAATAACTTATTTTGTGCGCGCGCGTGTTTGTGTACATGAAATTATATTTTAAATATTTCTAAACTTAGAGAATAAATCTATTCACTGCCTCCTACTTCGCAGAAAATTTGATTTGTATAAGATAAAATAGTAATAAAATATAGAGCGAAAAAAATAATTATTTTGTAATATATAATTTATAAGAGAAAAAAATATCCTTCTTTGATGTTTGTTTAACATTTATATAAATAATACCATGAGACAAAAAGCAATTAATTCATTAAAATAAAACGTAAACATAACGACTATATTACAATTGTAAATATTTATAATTGTTTAAAAATTTGCATACACATACACATCTCCCTAGTTATTTGTTTTGAAAATTTAGAAAAATATTAAGAGTAAAAAGTGCATATTAATTAGGCCAAATAGAGTTGACATATTAAAATATTCTTAATATCTTATGTATGTATAAAAAAAATGTTGGAATATACAACACAGATTATATATCATTGTGTGTGTGTGTGTGTGTGTGCGCGCGCGCGCGCATGATGTGTGTGTATATATATATATATATAAACGTATGTATGTATATATATATATATATATATATATATATATATATATGTATATATATATATATATATATATATAAAATTATATGGTAATGTATTACTTCCTTATAGAAACAAAATAAAAAATAAATATATAGAGAATATTATAGATACATTTTTTTATATATAACTCTTACACTGCAAATAAAACGTCCTGCTTAACTATACTTTCTATATCAAATATTGTGTTTTTTCAAAAATAACCAATGTACCAAAATTCTAGATTATTGCTATCAATGTAACAATAAATAAGGCTGATATGTACATTTTACAAGAACTTCCGAATTTCCATATAAGAATATTTATATTATTATTTATAATAAAGAAATTAATATTATTGTATTAAAGAATAATACAGAATAATAAAGAAATGTATATTAAAATTTCTATGTAAAATATGTATAATTATAAGCTCGAATGCGTGCACGCACTCTTCAGACGTGCATAATGCACACATGCATGTACACAATAGAGTTATAGTATTAAAATGCGTTAAATATGGTTAATGGACATTTTTGTACTATCAGATTTTAAATGATAAGTCTAATTATTCATCTTGTTTATAAATGAGATATTTTTATTAATTATTTAGAGTAAGCCTTTAAAAATAAGCCTTTTTTTATGTGTAATTCTTATTATCTACTTATTATGTAAATTATATTAAATATAATCATTTTTATATATTTATCACATATTGTTAAGCATTGTGTGATAATAAAGAATTCATAAATACAATTATAAACATAAGTAGAGAGAGTGATGTCAAAGTAGTATTTTGCAATTTTTCTTTTAAATTATAAGAGCGCTAACTTAGCATATAAAACGTTTTAAAAATATACATCATTTGTGTTGTAATTTTTCTAAATTGCACAATCAGCTCATTAATATCCATAATTAGAGTATATGCTTATCACTTCAATCTGATTACCAAGTATTTCTTGAATGTGATATTTATTATATAAATACAGATATTAAACTTTCTGTTCACTGCCATAATTTTGGTAAAGCTTTGGGCTTTCTTGTATAGAAGAAGTGATACTTGTTGGACTCGGTAAATTCATTTCTGAATTTGAAGTGGTCGAAATAGTTTCCTCCACAGATATCTGATTCTTTCGTAATACTGGTGCCACAAAATTTTGCCCTGTTGAGAGGTCTCTTTTCGGTACTGGAGTCTAATAAAAATAATTAATAATTAATAATACTTTAAAATCATCCATTTCTGACAAGAAAGCTCCGCGGAAATGTTATTATTGTTTAAAAAAAAATTACTTTGCTTATAATTACAGCTTTTGTATATATATATATATATATATATATATATATATATATATATGTGATCATTTTTATATGTACAAAATATAAATTATTACGTAAAATACTAATTTAAGATTTGATTTCAAGAAAATAATTTTTCAAATTATAGCCTACTAATTTTATTTTTAAAATTAGTAGGCTATAACTTGAAAACTTAAAGTTCTTTAATAAAAATCTGTTATTTAAAAAAAATCTTTAATACGCAAAGGCTATTCATTAAGTTTAAATTATTAACAATACCTTGGGTTTTGATAACGGCAATGTAGCGCCGGTTACCAGGCCGAGAATACTCGCGCAGAGACCGGTGAGTTGCACTGCGGCTAATGGAGATAAACCCACTCTTACTAAGCCTAAAGCTAAAAGAGCAGCTTGTGCTAAAACTGGTGCAGCTCCTGCAGCACCAACTGCCGCACCAGCCAATTGGCCACCACCGATGCTTGGTCCATAAGCGAAACATAAATTATGCCTATCCACCTGATCAAAATAATATTTTCATTATAGGATGCATATCTTTACGAGCATATGATTGCAAGTTATTGTCAATATTATTATACCAGATGTTTAATCACAAGATATAGTAGACCAAAAGGAGTGATTAAAGGACACGCTAAGCTGTAAACAGTCGTCATAGTAAAGACCAGCAATAACCATGCATAATGAGCTCCTAATGGAAATTCCCACAGTACTGCTTTCCTAACATGTATCCTCTCCGCCCGACTGCGAGCTATACAGAGCCTGAAGGTGTACAGTGCGAGTTCCGGGAATCTGACCAATTCTAATCCACTACCGAGCAAGGCCGCAGTTATAACGTAATTTACAAAAAGAGCACCCTACAAATTTTATACTTCTGTACAAATTCACACCGTATGCTGGAGTAACAAGAAGAAACTATAACCTATTGAATTAATATAAAACAAAAACGATATTTTTGATTGCTAGAAATAAATTCTTTACCTGATCTGGTAAAAATACACATTCCCATTGTGCTGTATTGTTTCGGTCATTCACAGTCCAGTCCAGGAATGCCGCAGCACTGGTTAATCCTAAACTAGGTAATATAAGCACCATCAGTAACAAGAGAAGCAACGTTTTCCTCATAACAACACGATTCAAACTGCTTCTGGTCCAATGTCTCACGAGTGACTCACTTCTCGCGACTAGCGCAGGCATTAGAGCAGCCACACTAACTAACAATACAGTAGGCAGGAAGGATGAAACTACTGGACTAAGATTCTTAATCTCTCCAGTAATTGGTAATTTATTAACAGTTGTCACTATAACCTAAAAGTTTAAAAACAAATAAAATAACTACGCACGCACACACATTTAAGTGCATGGTTTTATAATTTTCATTGTAGTTTTCAATATGCTCTTGCTAAAAGAAATTGACTTACAGCCGGTGTAGTAAGGAAAAACAATATAAGTCCCAAAGCGCAATTTATTAATACAGCATTAAGATACCAACATGGCCTAGGAATGCTCAGATTTTCCCAAAATATATCTGATGGCATCGGTGCGTAATCCACAATCCACTTTACATTCGGCAAGGATCTCAGTTGTTTGCGCATAGTTTTAGCTGCACCAGGCGTCCCTGTTGATTATCAACCGTAAGTTTAATTATTAAGTAAGTTTACTTATTTAAAAAAAAAAGAAATATGTAAATAAGTGACAATTATATACCTAAAGTTACAAAAGCGACTCCGAGAGATTTGCTAAGTGCCACATTCTTTTCTTCTTCAACTAGCGCCGTCAATCGTATTTCCTCATTGGTATAGAATTCTTGAGCATCCACTTGCTGCAAATGTATATAATATATTCGAAATTTTCAAAAATAATAAATTATGCAATCAAAGTGATAAAATAATTTTATGCACGCAACATTTTCACAGTTTTACTGACGTTTACCTTATTGCAACAAGTTCCGAGAATTTGACCACATGGATAAGGATACATTTGCAAAGGTTCCCTCTTCTTGGCATAACTTTCGCAATATAAACGCGCTTGTTCTGCACAATCTCTTTCTGCATCCAACTTCGAAAGACGTCTTATATCGTGAGCCAATGTTATATCCTCCACCGTTAAAGTAGGAAATGCTTCTCTGAAAGAATTGTTAATGTATAAAAATAAAATAACATACAGGCAACTTAATTGGAAGATAGAATATACTTAATTCACGAAAATTATTTTCCTATCAACTTATTTTTAAAAAAATCTATCGATAAATGTTGCTTTCTGCGTACTTAAAATATTCGGTAAGATTCTCAATAGTGCATTGTTGTTTCGGTATATCCGTAATCAATAATGTTCTTGCTACGAATTCTCCAGTAGGTCTGGTATCCCGCACCTGCATTCATACACAGATTATCGCATAAAATGTTACATAAATTTACACACACACACACACACACACACACACACGCGCGCGCGCGCGCGCGCGCGCGCGCGTGCATATACTAGACATTTGTATTTTGTGTGAAAAAAATATATTTTGACATATGCAACAGAAACACAAAGAGACTATTTAATAATACCTGCTTCAGACGACGTCTCATTATGAAACCGCCGACTGGTAGATAAGATAAGAGCAACATTGTGTATACCCAAAGCCCAGCAGATGTGGGTTCCAGATTTGACAATGTTGTATGACTAAATGTTGCGCTGTCTCCTGGTTGCATAGATCCGTGAAAATTTATTGGTAAGGCTATACATAGAGATATAATAAGCATCATGATGGTCAATATGATTAAGCAACGCTCAAACATAATATATAACAACCCATCAGGCCCAGCACGTTGTAATAATTCATCGTCGCTACAATTGTAAGAAGATATTATTAAAGAAGTTAGACATTAGATATATCATAAAATGAAACAAAACACACTGAATACTAACGTAATCTTAAAAGCAGTAACGATCCACGAGAGAAATCCTCTATCTATTTGAGAGAGTTGAGAGTTGACAGAAGCTTCTATACATAAAGGGTCAGTATCTTTATTTTCATTAACACCATAGAATAGCTCCATCCATCTGTTATCAGATTTGTGTAACAGTGCAAGACGTCCATAATTCCACGCTTTCTTACGTAATAGACCAAACAAAATAACTAAAAGCTGTCAAAAGAAAAAAAAAAAAAATAACCGTGCGTTATATTAGATGACAATTTTTTTAATTTTAAAATTTTATTTAACTCTTCAATATTTTATTTAACTTCATTTAATTTAATTTTATTTACCTTCATTTTATTTAACTATGTTAATATTTTGTAAGCTATTGTCATTTTGTAATATATATATATATATATATATATATATACATCGAATAACAACAAATAATAAGTCAAAACCTTACCAGAAATCCTATTACATTTAGCAATAAGTTCTCGGGTATTCCTGCGTACACATCTGTGATTATTGTTCTGTTGTATCTAGGAAATGGAATGCAGGTGTCTGGGGAAGGAACGTCACGCAAAACAGGACTGCAATATATAAATTAGATATAGAATTACATTACAATAATAATAAAATAAAATATCACGTTAAAGGAGTCAATCTAACATTATATTGCAGCAAAACGCTGTTACATTTTTGTTGGCGTTCTACTGACAAAATTTGTATTAGACACTTTGCAAAACCTATCTTGGCAGATTTCGTTATCCACGGAGAAAGTGCGATCTTACGATGTGATATGTCCGTAATATTTCCAAATTTGGGCGCGCAAATGTTACGCGTTCTGACGATCAACGGTGACGCGGAACGGCGATACGAAACAATGACGCGCGTTAAAATACAGTTTACCTAAAGTGTATACGATGCAACGTACTATTTCATTATTTCGTTGATACATACTCCGAGTGACCGAGCATCATCATCGAATATCGCTATACTGCGTCGCAAATTATTGGTAAATGCGAAGAGCGGCCTTAGTGCAAACAATACAAAAGATAAAAGTGATAAGCGCGTAGTACAGTCAACTAAAAGCTAGCAACTAGGAATTCATATCAACAGATTGCAAGAGGGAAAAGAAAGATAAACGCGTTATGTCACTCACGGTTTTGTCACTCACTTTTCGTAGATGTAATCCATGACCGAGACGCAGTGAATTAGTGCACCGTTAAACGGATGCGTAAGGGCATGTTAGCAAATGCGTGTCAATTTGACACATTGCACCTCGTCCGTCCGTCGTCGTCGTCGTATGCTATTAGCTGTTAGTCATACGAAAGCACTCTAGCAGCTCCGCAAGCGGAACGGAGCGTAAACTAACCTAACCGTATTTCTACCTTAAGGCGATTTTCGTCAATCTTCGGTTAAGTGGGAGCGTTTCGTGTTGATCACGTTGCCGATTGGCCAATTTAAAATAGATTTTTTTGATTGGTTGATCCAATGGAAAATCTCGAGGCATCGGTCGCTATAAGTGACTGTGTCCAACGTTTGCAACGTGTAAAATGGGATGCATTTGAATCTTTTTGTTTAAACTTTAAAGATCCAAATGAGTCCCAGTCTACAATAAATGATTTAAGCCTTAAGCCATAAGAAATGGATGAATCATAGTTGAAGAATAGGAGAATAATCGACTATGATTGGTTAATTTCTTATGGCTTAAGGCTTAAATCACCTATTGTAGACAGGATTAAAGGCCATGGCACATAAGTCTCGGTCCACAATAGGTATTTAATCTTTAAGCCGTTAAGAAATTGACCTATCATAGTTGATTATTCTTTTCATATTAGATTGGTCAATTCTTACGTCTTAAAGCTTAAATCACCTATTGTGGACCGACACTAATAAAGCTTAAGCAATAAGGAAATCAACGTTGTGGATTTATGTCTTACGTTGTCGACTGTGATTGGCTGATTCGCTTGCTGTTTAAATTTTATTGCTTACGTTTTTTTATATGCTATGGACTTCAGTTTCGCAGGTTTTTTAAAATGAAAAAATTAAACTAAAATTAAATTAAAGTGAAAGAGGCCACATGTTTTCTTTTCACCGCCATTTTTCCAACAATTTTCAATTAAAATTTTTATTATTATTATACAGAGTAACCGCCACTGTCACGTGATTATACTTTGTATTTTTGTTGGCTATAATTCGAATTGCTGAATCGAAAAATAGGCTGAAGTCTACACGCGAGTTGGCCGATCCAGTCAGTTGATGTTTCATTATGATTAGCTTAAAATCACAGTTGGATCAATTTTATAGTCAGTAATCTGATACGAGTTCCAGATTTCTAAATTTAGACCAATTACGTTGACAAGTTAGCCTGGATATGTCCTTATGCAGCACGGGCGCTTTGACACCGAGCGATGATTGGTGAAAAATGAATAATGGGGGTAAACAGTAAAAATTCATTCGCCATTTATCCCCACTACTCATTTTTCACCAATCAGTGTCGCTAGCGTCTGCATCAGGATCCAGACTTACTCAATCATTTGCTGAACGCAATTAATGTATAAAGGTGCCTTTTCATTTAAATTGGATCACATGATCAAAATTATACAGGAATCTGAATGGTGTGTGTGTGTATTTTATATATATATATATATATATATATATATATATATATATATATATATATATATATATATATGAATAAAATTTAAAGATTACGTTCAGAACTGTATTACAAAATACACGCACGCACGCACGCACGCACGCACGCACGCACGCACGCACGCACGCACGCACGCACGCACGCACGCACGCACGCACGCACGCACGCACGCACGCACGCACGCACGCACGCACGCACGCACGCACGCACGCACGCACGCACGCACGCACGCACGCACGCACGCACGCACGCACGCACGCACGCACGCACGCACGCACGCACCGCACGCACATCTATTTTAAAAAAATATATAAAACATTTACATAAATTCTTCACTCATAAATAAATAAATTATAGCTTACTTTTTTATCGATGATATACAACGTATCTCATTTTTAAAGATAATTATTTAAATTTTTTTGACAATTTTGATAATACTAAAAAAAATATTTGGAATTTGAATTATTTCAAGTAATGAATACATTGCAAAGATTATTTTTGTCCCTAGGTAATTTTCTTTTCAAAGTTTTTAAAGTTATCAATATTTTTTTTTTTTAAATAAGTAATACTTGTTTTACTTGCATATTGTAACTGATATATAATTGAGTTCAGAAATGATGATAAAGATGACTCTAAAGATATGATCTTTGATTCCTAAAACTAAAGTTAAACATAAACTTTATTTTCATCAAGATCATAGGGAAATTCGCTGAAAATCTGCGAATGTAAATAAACATGTTTATTATAAATGTCTAAAAAAACTTGACTGTTATAAAATTTTTAAGATATTTATCACTCACTTTCTTAGTGTCATTAATTAATAAGTTTTCAAATTGATATTCAAGCAATATATTACCTGAAACAAGGAGATTGTAATAATCATTGTTTCAGAATCAATTTTCTCTTTCTTCGAGTAATTTATTGCAAACAATCTATCAATAATATTGACAAATTGCTCAAAAACGGTTAAATCTTCTACATATGTAATGCAATAGTAAATATGTATGTTTACTTATCCACAGATTTTCGTTTATTGTTGCTGAAAACTGCAATCTCGATGAAAATAAATTTCACATTTAACTTAACAATTTTGGAAGTCAAAAATCATGTCATTATACATCTCTAATGCATTTTAAGGCCAGTTATAATAAGGAAAAAAATTTACATTAAACTTATATGGAGGAAAAAAATACTAATGATGTTGGAAACTTTTAAAAAAATTACTTCGGAACAAAAAAATTCTTTACAGCGTATTCGTCTTTTAGTTACTATCAAATATATTTTTTCGTATCATCAAAACTAAAGGAAATATTTAGGTGATTTTTTAGACACCCTATGTATGTAACAATGTAATATTCAATATTATATAGATAAATACTTTCTATATGATTTATGTAAAAATAGTATAAAAAAATAATTCTTGAATATACAAATATTTTTTGTACTATAACAATTGTATAAATCTGAAATTTAGACATGCTATATTTTCTGCTTATCTATTTCATCTTCGTTGATAAAGCTTAGTCAATTGTAATTCACCTGTCGTAATAGAATCGATAACCCAGGTCTCTTTTAAACCATTTGCGCCAATAATAATTTTCGCAAACTTGATATTCTCCGTAATGTGCCCGCCTGCTGTTTTTATAAGTTCCTTAAGTGTATCACACGGTACTGTAGTTTTACCTTCAACGTATATGAATCCACACGCAGTGAATAATTCTGGGATATATGAATTTCCAAATAATTGCCTATCCTTCCGATTTTCCTGCAAGATATAAAAATATATGATACGCACAGATTTATTTCGTAATCTATACATTTATTATCGTCTTATACATCTTACCTGTACAGCTTTAGAGAAATGTTTCATTTCAAACATATCTGGATTTAACCACGCATTATTTTCTAAGGATTTCAAGATCCATTCCAGAGTAACAAGCCAGCAGCCCCTAATTATTCCACGAAGCAGGTTCACGGTACGCACACCCGTACTCACAACGTGAGTCGTCCGTCTTGACACATTCAATTCCACTTCCGCCGCGCCAAGAAACTTGACGATGCTTTTTACCAAACTTTTATCTCTATAAAATACAAATATATTATAAAATGTTATAAAAATTATTTCGATTTAAAAAAAAAGATTAAAAATTAATTTAATTCTCTATAACACAAATTTTTATGTTTAAAAAAAGATTTACATAATATGTAAGTAGCAAACATTGACCTTGTCAATTGAAATGTGAATTGATAACTCTCAATCTTTAAAAGTTTTAATTCAAATTCAGACTCTTGATATATAAAACTTTTAAACTTTTAAACTATTAAACTTTTTTTTATTATTATAAAAGAATGGTTGGTCATCAGAGAATGAAATACTATAAAATCAGTATACTATGCTAAATTATAGCATGGTATATTGATAAGAAATGAAATAAGCCTTAAAAATTTAAATATATAAAACATGTGATTTCAAAATTATATGGCATTATAAACAGTTAAAGTAGAGTGTAATTATTATTACTCTTTCGATAAACCAGTTGTTACGATGACAATCTTTTGGGACTTGTGTTTATTCCATTGATTAGATATTGTATAATGCTTCACGAAATCGTTTGAAGAATCTCTATTTTCTATTGAACAATCTTCCTCATTTTGTTCATTTCCTTGTAATATATTCAACATATTTTCATCGACGAATTTCTTGATGCGAATCTTCTTGCTAATAACCTTCCTCGGTTGTCGCGTTTTTTTGTTTTCCTTTCTTTTATTCTCAAATGCATCACGATCACTGTCCGACCACATTTGTTTCTTTATGATATTACGCTTGATGTTACTTGTATCATTCTTGGAATGTATCGACTTTCTTTTCGGATATTTTTTCTTTATTCCTTTATTTCGTTTTACAGATGTTGGTTCCTCAGATATGCATCTTTTTTCATCTATCGGAGTAATTGAACACAACTGAGAATTTTCTTCAAGTGACAACAATTTTCTTTTACTTTTTGGTACAGGAATGCATTCCATGTTTTCCGAAATAATTGTATTCTTTTCTGTTTCGGACTTTGTTTCATCAAGCATATTTTCTATGACCATCAACTGATTTTGAGTAACAAAAGGATTATAGTTGGATATATTTTCTAAAATAACTGCATCAGCTTGTACTGTTTCCTGCATTCCAGTCGACACATGTGTTTTATTTACACTTTTTGAATGCCTAATAACAGGAGATATAATAACACAAAGTATTAGTTTATTTAATTAATATTTTATACATAAATCAGTAATATACACATAATACATATACATATAATATAATATTCAAGTTATACCCTATAATTATGTTTTATATAGAACATGGACTATATTCTTTAAACTTACAAAGCAACTGATTTAATTTTATTGCTCTTTTCATCATTCATCAAGTTGCTGCTACAGACTGCTGTATCACCCAAATTTTGTGTTTTATGTTTTAACTGTGATTTAAATAAGTACGAGCGATTTATTGGATACGGCGTTCCCTCAATACAACTGTAGTTATCTTCAGTGCTATTCATGCTTCTTTTATCTTTATTTTTCATTTTAGAAACTCTGGATTTATCATCATAAAAAATCTGGTTTCTCATAGAGATGTTTCTTAATCTCTCCATTAAACTAATGTTTTCCAAAAAATCTATATTATTTCTTTTTCTGTTTTCTGTTTCTGACGATTTTTTATCCATATTTAGATCTTGATTTTTATCATTATCATTCGTGATCTGTGATTGTTTACTGAGATAATTACTTCCTCTTTGCCATGTTTTGCTTGTAGAATCTATCGATGTATTCATTTGCAATGAGGTTTGAATGGTATTTGCGTTTTCATGTTGATTAATCATTAATTCTTTATCATAAATTCTTGATTCAGACTCTCGATTGGTGATGTTTGTTTTGTAATCACTTGGTTTCTGACTATCTCTCACTTTCCTAATTTCAATCACTGCATCTAATGAAGTGTTCACATTCAAGGATGACCGATTCATGTTATTGCTGTCAGATAGATATAATATATGTCGTCTCTCGTCTTGACATTTTGCCTTCTTGTTGTATTCATGTGTCTGCAATGTATCATGTGCTTTTCTAACAGCTTCCTCAATTGACATCTGCATAGGTATAATTGTATCTGTATGCACATTCGCTGCATTTTGATCATTTTTTTTATCTGCACAAGATAAATCAGAATATACAATATTATTTTGTATAGTAACTTTGTTTATAGGATGCTGAATGTTTTCTAATTTTGATGCAACTGTGTTTTTATTTGAACTTGTACCTAAGAAATGTTCCTTGCTTATTTGAATACCATTATGAATCTCTGTCATCTCCATAGATATTACTTTATTTGTCGTGGTATTAAACATATCCACATCGTTGTTAATTTTTCTTTCATCAATCGCTTTGTCCTCAATGAAAGTGGAGCAGATGACAGGCATTCCTACATCTATATTCTGACTAGACTGTAGAATTGAACATGTGTTGTTGTGATTTTTAAACTGACTTTGTGCATACAATTTAGAATTTGTTTTTAACAAACTGAGTTTTCTGTTACTACCACTTAATATAGGACTGCAGTTTTGATCCATTTGCCTTAAGGAAAGCAATGGAAGACTTTTCTTCAAAACAATGTCTTTGATAATTCTACATTTCGCTTGCTCTTCTACTCGTTTGTTCTCAACAAACAATCGTCTTTGAGTTAATCTAGATTTGTCCACAGTTTTCTCTAACTTTCTCCATCCATTACTGTTTGTTGGCGTAGCAATGATATTGGAATAGTTATCCTCTCTTTGTTGATTACTTGAAGTATCAGTATATTGTTTATATTCCTCAACTGCTTTCTCTTTCAAATGATGATCAATTGTATCCAGAACTGATTTGTTTCCAATATTTAAATCATTTATATTACTTTCAAAGTGATTTACCTCATTTCCTAACACCATTGCAGTTTTTATCGAAAACTCATTCTGCTTATCAAATATCTTTTTGGTCTTGGACAAGATCAGATCTTTCAAATGCTTGCAGCTTGTTTCAAGCTGGTATTCCTTGATGCTTATATCCTCTAGATTTATCGTAAGATGTTTTAACTGGATTCCTTCCTTGATCTGAACAGACATTTTATTATTGTTATCTAAAACACACTTATTCATATCACTTACAGCTCGCATATGCTCGTTGTCAAGATTAGGACGATTCTTTTTACATGTATTCTTGTCTCTATTTATCTTTGCTGCATCCAGCTCTTGCTCATTGTTCTCGATCTCTGTTTTCCAGAGAGAACCGTTGCCAGAATCTGTTAAATTCTCACTATAACTCAGATTGACTTTCAGAGAACTACGACGATGTTTGAAATTATCATCCTCGTCGGATATGTCCAATGCGAGTATCTTTCTCTTATTGGAACTCATTGTTAATTTATATATAATCTAGTACATATTATTTCGATTATTACGATAGTAATATAACATTTGTATACTTTCACTAATTAATATTACTGCAGATTCTGTCATGACGGCTTTGAGAACGCTAGTGTTCGGCAACCGTCAAAATTTGGTATCACGGTTGAGATGTGCCGACTGTGTTACCGACAGTGGAATTTTAGCAATAAAGAGGGTGTAAAAGAAAAAAAGAAAAGAGAAAACAGAAGCGCCGCTGTTCTTATCTCGATTCATTGCCTCGACATTCCGCGGTTTCGGCGTCGTATATCTCGTTTCGCTCTCCAAGATCTGTTTTATTTTTCCTTTCTTTTTTTCGTTGCAAGAACGCGCGTCACTCGGCGCCCCGGCCCGGAATCACTTCGGGGTCGAGCACTCGGTTGTCCGTCATCAAACCGGCTGTGAAGACTCCTCGATCATGGCTAGTGTCTCCTATCAAATAGCAAATCTGCTGGAGAAGGTAGTAAACGATATTGGCGATATAGTAATGATAGCCATCAAAAAGTATCGCTTGTCGCGCGAACGTTACAGCGACAAATATTCATCCGTGGTATAGTTCTTTGCGACATAACCTTATCGCGCCTGGACCTTTAGCCTGGACCTGTCGGTGGTTTTGTCGGCAAAACACATGCAGTAGAGATAATTCTATATACATATTTTTCACACTTAGAGCAACATGTTTTGAAAGTTTGTAACTATCTCTGAATGTACAAATTTGTTGAATATATAGAGAGAATCATTATTTTCATTGGATTTTTTCCATGTATGATTATGAATTAATTAAATATAATTTTTTTAATTTACTTTATTAAATGTACTCTAATTTAATTATTTTTAATTTTATAATTTGTGTATGTATCTGTCATGTACATCTGATATATTTCTCATTATATGACAGCGATTGAACAGATTGTGTTCTTTTTATAGATGACATCCAGCGATAAGGATTTTAGATTTATGGCAACTAATGATTTGATGAGTGAACTACAAAAAGACAGCATCAAATTAGATGACGATTCTGAACGCAAAGTTGTAAAAATGCTTCTTAAGTTATTAGAGGACAAAAATGGAGAAGTACAGAATCTTGCTGTTAAATGGTAGATTTTTTGTTTAACATAACACTATATATAATTATAAAGCTGAAAATTATTAACATGAATGAAATGAAGGATTGGAACACAAAGGATTACAAATATTTGTTTTTGTTCAAGGGCTTTTTTATTTGACTTAATTATAAAAATATATATGTTTTAGTTTGGGTCCGTTAGTTAATAAGGTAAAAGACTACCAGGTAGAAACTATTGTGGATGCCCTGTGTACCAATATGGTATCAGAAAAGGAACAATTGCGCGATATCTCCAGCATTGGCTTGAAGACTGTTATTTCTGAGCTTCCTGTAGGTTGTAGCGCATTAGTTGCAAATGTTTGTAGACGTGTTACAAGCAAATTAAGCAGTGCTATTGAAAAGGTAAATTATTTTTCTGATTTTGATGTAAGATTTGATATTTCTAACATGGTACATGATAATGGGAATGTTGTGCGCGTGAGTGTGTATGGTATGTACACATGTATCTTTATACATACATACATACATACATACATATGTATGTATATATGTATGTATGTATGTATAAAACATATTTTTAGCAAGAAGATGTATCCGTACAGCTTGAAGCCCTCGACATTGTCGCTGACTTATTATCTCGATTTGGTGCCCTGCTAGTCACATTTCATCCTACAATTCTGAGCGCATTATTACCACAACTTTCCTCACAGCGGCAAGCAGTCCGTAAACGCACTATAGTAGCACTGAGTCATCTCTTGACATCTAGCAACAATTATTTGTACAACAAATTGCTAGACCATCTTCTCGAGGGTCTTCAAACTCAGACGTCAAAGAATGTTATACGTACTTATATTCAGTGTATTGCTTCTATCTGGTTGGTAAACAATTTGCAAAGTGCGTGAATGATTGATAAAGAAAAATTATATCATTTGTCAACATTTATTATAGCCGGCAAGCAGGTCACAGATTCGGCGAACAAATAGAACGTGTTATGCCGTTAATTGTTCAATATAGTAATGAAGATGATGATGAATTGCGAGAGTATTGTTTACAGGCATTTGAGTCTTTTGTTTATAGATGTCCGAAAGAAATTACACCGCATATAAATAAGGTATATAATTTGTATTTATTAAATATTACATAAAAATTTATATTTGCTTTATGTATTACTTAATAGTTTTTTGATTTCTTAGATCATAGAGATTTGCCTAATATATATTACATACGATCCAAATTACAATTACGATGACGATGTCAATGACTTTTCTGATGGAGAAAGTGCCGCAATGGAAGTAGAAGAAGATGGAGAAGAAGACGCGGAAGACGAATATTCTGATGATGATGATATGAGTTGGAAAGTTCGTAGAGCAGCTGCAAAGTGTTTGGAAGCTGTTGTGTCTAGTAGACGAGAATTACTATCAGATCTTTATAAGGGAGTCTCCCCTGCATTAATTGCAAGATTTAAAGGCAAGTATTACACGTTTCAATTTCAAAAATTTAAAATTTAGAAAATATATAAAGGATATTTAATTAATTGAAAAGTCTTGTTTATTTAACAACTATAATTTACATTACGTAATTATAGAAAGAGAAGAGAATGTTAAATCAGATATTTTCCATGCATATATTGCTTTATTGAGACAAACGAGGCCAACTACTGGTGTAGTGCTCGATCCTGATGCTATGGAAGACGATGATGGACCTATTTCATTGTTGCAACAACAAGTACCATTAATAGTAAAAGCAGTTCATCGTCAGATGAAGGAAAAGAGCATCAAAACGAGACAAGATTGCTTCTCCTTGCTAAAAGAATTGGTGCTCGTTTTACCTGGCGCTTTAACTAATCATATTCCAGCACTGATTCCCGGAATACAATATTCCTTGGGAGATAAAAACTCTTCCTCGAATATGAAGATCGACACTTTAGCCTTCGTACATACATTACTAATGACGCATCAGCCCGAAGCTTTTCATGTTCATATGCCTGTTTTGGCACCTCCAATTATATTAGCTGTGGGAGATTCATTTTACAAAATTGCTGCCGAAGCATTGCTCGTTTTACAACAGCTTGTACAAGTTATCAGACCTCATGGTAGTCATTTTACAATATGATTTTTATTTACAACTTTGGATATACATATATAAGTAATATTGATTATGAATTAATACTTATAGATAAACCTTTTTATCGTGGTTTCACTTCATTATCCAATGAAATATATCATTGCACTTTAATGAGGCTCAAAACAGCTGATATCGATCAAGAAGTAAAGGAAAGAGCCATCGCCTGTATGGGACAGATTCTTGCACATTTCGGAGATACTTTGTCAGACAAGTTACATGTATGCCTGCCTATTTTCCTAGATAGGTTGCGCAACGAGATAACAAGGCTTACCACTGTTAAAGCTCTGACTTGCATTGCCGCATCTCCTCTAAGAGTCGATTTGAAACCGATTATGGTAAACATATATATGCAGATATATTATTGAGAAATTATGCAAAAAATTCCTTTACAAACTGCTTACTTTTTATAGGAAGAAGCAATACCTATTCTTGGATCTTTCTTAAGGAAAAATCAACGAGCTTTAAAACTCTCTTCTCTCCCTCTTTTGGATACATTAGTATGCAATTATAGCTCATCTTTGCATCCGGACTTACTTGACAAGGTAATGAAGAGAATTTTTTACACACACGCGCGCGCGCTCGCTTGCTCGCTCCCTCCCTCCCTCCCTCCCTCCCTCCCTTCCTCCCTCCCTCCCTCCCTCCCTTCCTCCCTTCCTCCCTCCCTCCCTCCCTCCCTCCCTCCCTCCCTCCCTCACACACACACACACACACACACACACACACACACACACACACACACACACACACACACCTATCCATTCTTTCGTGTGTGTGTGTGTGTGTGTGTGTGTTTATAATACTATTAATACTAGAACATCAAAACTATTCTAGCTACCTAGATTAGGATTGTTTCCTTCTTGTAACTATTTCAATCTTCTATCGATATCTAATTGATCCTATCACCTTTAACCTTCATTTTGTGTAATACTTACAAAAAAACCATTGGAAAATGATATCTAATTTTTTTTGCAGGTTACTACAGAATTACCTGCGTTACTAAACGAGTCAGATCTGCACATTGCACAATTAACATTGAATCTTCTGACTACGATAGCAAAATTACATCCAGCTGCTCTTACCAGGATTTCCGAACATATCTTGCCAGAAATACTCACCTTAGTAAAATCGCCGCTTCTTCAAGGTAAATAATGTTACTTCGTTTTAATGTTAAATAAAAATCACAAAATTTAATACATTTATACAAATTAAATTCTTGTTGAACAGGTGTCGCATTAAATTCGATGCTCGAATTTTTCCAAGCTTTAGTTCAAGCGAATCTGCCAGGTCTGGGTTATAGAGATCTTCTCGCAATGTTAATAGTTCCAGTTACTTCTTCCCTACTTCATAAACAGGCTTATCATTCGTTGGCTAAATGTGCAGCTGCATTAACAATCACATGGCATAATGAAGCGCAGTGTATTGTGCAACAATTATTAAAAGACGTTCAGAATCCATCAAAAGATGTTCAAAACGTCGCACAACATATATTTGCCTTGCTTGTCATTGGAGAGATAGGAAGACATGTGTAAGAGAATTGTAATTTATAATATTCTTCTATTTCTTTGTAAAGATAAATTAAAAAAAAAAGATTTATTTTTAAAATGTTTCCACAGAGATTTAAGTGGAATTAATTCATTGAAACATACGATTCTAAATTCATTCTCATCTTCATCAGAAGAAGTTAAGTCTGCAGCTAGTTATACACTAGGAAATATCGCAATTGGTAATCTTCCTGAATATTTGCCTTTCATACTTCAAGAGATCGAAGCACAGCCAAAACGTCAATACCTTTTATTGCATTCATTGAAAGAGGTAAAATTCAAATAGTCTTATTTTACAATCTAATCTTTATATATTTTAAATAAAATTTGTTGAAACAATTATTTTTAAAATATTTTTTATAGATCATCACGAGTCAATCAGCCAGTCCATCCGGCGTCTCACATTTGCAGAATTTTGTGCCTTCGATTTGGATGCTTTTGTACAGGCACTGTGAATGCACAGAGGAGGGTACTCGTAATGTTGTAGCTGAATGTCTCGGTAAATTGACTTTAATCGATCCTGCTACTCTTTTACCGAGACTGCAGGAATCGCTCAAATCGCCATCGGCTCTTATGAGAACAACGACAGTTACTGCTGTTAAATTTACTATTTCCGATCAGGTATTTTATAATAATATATAAGTAAGGAAGGTCCCCCGTTAGTGTATGGTATGATAGTTCACATTGATCGGTGTTTAAGAATTTTCCAATGGACATCTCTTTCTTTCAGATAATCTAATATTTTTTAACTAATCAATCAATAAGACAAATTCATTTGTGTAAAGAAGATACATAGTTATTTTTAAAAAGTTATGCAATTAACAATATACTATACTTTTTCTTTAAGACAAGTAATTCTTTCTTTATATCAACCATTTTGTCTCATTATGCTATGCATAAAAGTATTAAGGTATGGTTATAAAGAAAATTAATAATTTACGAGATATATTTTACATTATATGTCAAAATATAGAATAAAATATAAAATATCTTCTCTAACTATTGACTTTTTGACCTTAATATTTTTACTCTCAGAATATCATTTTCTAGAACTAGAAAAATCATAAAAAATATATCGTTTCGTTTAAAAAAATGGCAATAACAAAAAGTTCCATAGTGATCCCATCAAAATAAATCAATATCATAATTACATGACCCATTCGAAATCTCACAACATTTGTCTAAAACTTTTTTTTTACAATTGCATTATTTATGAGATATTCGACTGTATCCAAATTTTTTATGCATTCTGTATACGCATGCACACACACACACACATACACACACGCACGCGCGCGCGCGTGCGCGCACATTTATTTATTTATTTATTTATTTATTTATTTATTTATTTATTTATTTATTTATTTACAGCCGCAACCAATTGATGCCATGTTAAAGCAATGTATGGGTAACTTCTTGGTAGCTTTGGAAGATCCTGATCTCAATGTGCGAAGAGTAGCATTAGTTGCTTTTAATTCTGCTGCACATAATAAACCTATGTTGATAAGGGATCTCTTAGATGCGGTATTGCCACATCTTTATGCAGAAACTAAGATCAAGGTTAGCAAAATGCAAATCAAAAAACAAAATCTATGTTAATGAAATATGATTTGTTGCTATCGAAACTTTGTTACAAAGAGAATTTTCCAACAAGAAACATTCTAGCACGATTGGCTATCCGATAGTATATTTTGAAAACTGTAGTTTTCCTAATAATTCATTATATAACATTTGTTTTTTTTTTCCATCAAAAAACTTCTAAATTTCTTGTATGCAGAAAGAGCTGATCAGAGAAGTTGAGATGGGTCCTTTTAAGCACACGGTGGACGATGGATTGGATCTTCGTAAGGCAGCGTTCGAATGCATGTATACGTTATTGGATTCATGTCTCGACAGATTGGATGTCTTTGAATTTTTAAATCATGTGGAAAATGGTCTTAGGGATCATTATGATATTAAGATGCTGACTTATCTTATGACTGCACGACTTGCGCAATTGTGTCCGACTGCAGTCTTACAAAGTAAGTATTGTTACCTATTATGATATTTGAGGATATTTGAGGATATTTGAGGATTTTTTCTCTTTCTTTATCTCTAATATTATTATATTAGGATTGGAACGATTAGTTGAGCCCCTCAAGACTACTTGCACAATGAAAGTAAAAGCAAATTCGGTGAAGCAGGAGTATGAGAAGCAAGACGAACTGAAACGCTCTGCGCTAAGAGCCGTTGCGGCATTATTAACTATTCCTGATGCAGGTAAAAAAATTATTTCAAATTAAATTTAGATATGAGATTCATTGCAAAATTATAAATATTTTTAAATTAATAATTAAATTATACGCAATATGAAATTTACAATATGTTTACAGATAAAAATCCATCATTAAGTGAATTTGTTGGACAGATTAAAGCTACACCAGAATTGCAGCCACTCTTTGAGATAATACAAAAGGATTGCACCGGCAATAATATGAATGAAGCAAACGCGATGGATCAGAGTTAAGAATTATCAACTTAATTCTTTTTTTTGTATCTCATATAAATGAACGTGGATTAAGCGCATTCGTGATCATACTTTATCCATAGTTTATTTCTATACATTATTTTTTCATCACTATATCTTCGATTTATGAAAGTAGTTTCTAATAAATGTGAGTTAATGTAGCACGCCATGTATAAATTTTAAAATAAATTTACCGGCAATAATCATTTTATTGTCTTGTATAATTTCTTATTTTATTATCAAATTGATCTGTGTGATTATTATATCAGACAGTCCATGTAAGTCAGAAGGAAGGATCTGATAAAATGTAAGAAATTATTTCTTTTTAAAGGTGACTCATCAATTTCCGGTTAAGTTATTTCGGTTACACGGCTGGTTATTTCATTGAAGTTGATCAATCATATTTGTTGTTAAATTTGTGGGCAAATTGCGATTGATTAATTCCAATGAAATAATAAGTCGATCAAATTAACTAGAGTTGGTGAAATGGCTTTCCAGGCACCCGCTGATTTTTCACATTGTAACTATCTTGAACATAGACTTCTATATAATTCTAAACTGCTAAGACCTTGTGTTTACGAGTTATGCTAGAAATCGGTTCTAGGATGGAAAGAGAATTGACCAATCACATTGGCTAATTGGCCGAATTATTCAAACGCAATTGGTCAAATCTCTTTCCATCCGAGATCTCGGATCTATGAGTGCGTTCCACCTAATGCCTGCAATGCTCGCAGCGTCCGCAAACTCGTTCCACATAACGACCGAGATCGTTGTAATCGCGATCAGAATGTCATTAATCGCGACCGCATCGAGGCCACGGTTCGTAAGTAGGTCGGCGCGGTCATTTAAGATTTCGCCCACAGCGCTTACAAGGTAGTGGAACGGTAAATATTGCAGTCGTAGTCGTTGCGATAAGTGGAACGCACCCTGTTTCTAGCATCGTGGACACAAGACCTACACCTATACAAAATAGCTCAAGAAAATGATGCGAGGTATATATAATGATGGGAATGGCATATTTTATGTAAACAAATTGAACAAATATGTTGTTCAAGAACTGAATACCCGATACAATTTGCTCGCACGAAATATGGTTGTCAGGATGCTAGCCCATGGGCATGGAAAACAGAATCGGAAAGGTGAAAAGGTGGGGACAGCACGCTCAGACTAGTGTTCCATGACGCGAAATCCACAGCGAAACGGAACGCGCGAACCAATCACAAAAGAACGAACAGAATGAATGAGTTTTCTTTTGGTTCTTTCGCTGTGATTGGTTTGCACGTTCCATCCGCTGTGGATTTCCGCGTCATGGGACACCAGCCTCACACTGCTTCCAAGAGAAAAGTCATAAAGAGAGCTGGAATCGCTTTCTTTGTCAAAAGATTCCCGGATTGATTAATGTTATTCTACTACCATAAGGTTAACCAATGTAGAAAAGAGATAAAGATTCCAACTTTAGTATGCCCGTCCTTTTCTCCACTGGATCGCGGTTTTCTATAGTATAGGGATGGCTCACTCCAGTATACTATAGAGTTCAATGATCTATGGATACAATATACTTGGTGCAACTAAGTTTTTGATTGACTAATCGGAACAAAGAATTTTATGAATTGACCAATCAAAAAATGCTTCGAAACATTTATAGTACCAAGTGGACATATCCTATATTACATTTGTGGAGCTTCAACAAATGTATAACCTTCACACGGCATAACGCAATCTCACGTATATATTATTTTGTTTAAATTAAATTTATTCTGAACATTCTTGTATTTATTCAAAAACGTAAGATTATTTATATATATAATATATTATATATATATTATGTTTATTTTATTATTTAGCAATGTACATACACACATATATATATATGTATATATACACAATGTATATATTATTTAATGATAATACATTAAAAATTTGATGAAATATAATTTTATACACACGCGCGCGCGCGCGCGCAGGCACGCACGCACACACACACACACACACACACACACACACACACACACACACACACACACCAAAGATTCGAAATTAAAATAGTGTATGTAAAGAAGAGTTCATAGGAAAGATTGAATGCAACTAATAATGTGTTAATTAAACTTGAATATTTTGATGAAATTACTTCTGTGATATCAACTGAGTATTGAACAAATTAACATACTTAAGCATGATTTTTATTAGCCTTTCTTTGCATTTATTATGTATAAATCTGTGTGTATATAATACATATATATATATATAAAATGTATATGTACATACATACATATACAAATTAGTATTAATAATTTAATATTTATCTTATTTATTATTCTCATTTACAGATAGTAGGGTCTTTAATATCTATTTTTGACAAAATGGATATTCGTCCAAATAATACTATTTATATCAATAATTTAAATGAAAAGATCAAGAAGGAAGAATTAAAAAAATCATTATATGCTATTTTTTCTCAATTTGGTCAAATTTTAGATATTGTTGCTTTAAAAACATTGAAGATGCGTGGACAAGCATTTGTTATTTTTAAAGAAATAGCAAGTGCTACAAATGCATTAAGATCAATGCAAGGGTTTCCATTTTATGACAAACCAATGGTAAGTATTATTGATATTTTTATGCATTTTTCACATAGTTTTTGTATTTATACTTTAAATATTTTCTGTGTATGTCTATACACAAGTATACACACATATATATATATATATATGTATATGTATATATATATATATGTATATATGGATTATATATGTACAAGTATATATGCATATAAATTAGTATATAGAAATAGACTTATATAAATATATATATATATATATAAATGTGATCTTTTTTTTTATTCGTTTTTATAGAGAATACAGTACGCTAAAACCGACAGTGATATAATTGCCAAAATGAAAGGTACCTTTGCAGAACGTCCCAAGAAACCAAAACGAGTTATTCCTGTCGCAGATGAAGAAGCCAAACGTGCCAAAAAACGTGCAAAAGAGCAAGCTAAGCATTCACAACAAGTTGGTTATCATGCTAGTATACCTCAACATCCAGGACTTGTTAATACTGCTGTTCCTGAACAGCCACCTAATCAAATATTGTTCTTAACAAATCTACCTGATGAGACAAGTGAAATGATGTTATCAATGCTGTTTAATCAATTCCCGGGTTTCAAAGAGGTACGGTTAGTACCTAACCGACACGATATCGCATTTGTTGAATTCGAAAACGAAGTTCAATCCGGGGCTGCAAAAGATGCTCTTCAAGGTTTCAAAATTACTCCTTCGCATGCAATGAAAATATCATTTGCAAAGAAATAAATTATAGATTTTGTATTGTTTATACTATAATAAAATATAAATAATGTAATAACTACTTATATCTAGCATTATTTTGTGGAGTTCATAGTGGAGTTCATAAACACAATATAATGTGATAATTCAATGTGTTTTATTGTATTATTGCATATATTCTGCGTGACAAGTTATGCTATAATTGAGATATTTCAAATATTTTAAAAATACATGTAAAAAATTATACAATTAATTTGAAAATTTTGTATTCGAATATTTTATGCAAAAATATATATAAAACAATAAAATATAAGATCAATACTTTTTGACACTTCTATTTATTGCATTGCATTGAAATATATATCTCCAATAATTTGATTTTATGGATTTGTGAAATTATCTATTTTATATATTCATGAAATATTTGTAAACTATCATTTTCTATTTTATACACTATTATGTTTTGTATATATCAAAGGATTGAGATATAAAATTGTTTCCAGTAGGTTTTTTTTTTTTTAAGTAATAGATTGATAATTATACTTTCATAAATAAGTACTTTTCTTTTCTACACACGCATGCATGTACACGCATACATATATATAAAATAATATCGTTATTTTACTAAAAATTAATTAATATTAATTTTTCACAAAATCTTTTTCTTTCTTGTATTCTTTCTATGAAATTATAAGTCAGTTTTGATATCAATCTTGAAATCTTCTGCAGAAATGATAAAATGGTTTATTCTCTGATAGGAAAAATCTACTTATATAAAATTCTGTACCAAATAAAGTAGAATTTTTGTATCACAACTTTAGGAATAGTAAGAAATAATAATGGATAAACTTATTTTTTTTTATCTTTTTCAAAATAACAATGTTGTGTAAATATTCCTTTTTTACTAACATTAATAAATAAATATTGAAAACCTATGTTAATATATAAATATATTATTTAGCTGTGTTTGAAGAATATAATGTAAGAATTATATGTAGAATTTATGTACAAAATAAATTATATTTTTAAGATAATAAACGCAGGGATTATTATTTATAAATCCCTTTTAGAATACAACAAAAACATTCTTTCTCTCTCTCTCTCTCTCTCTGTTTTTATATATATATTACTATCATTACTAAATTATATATATATGCAATATTCGTTGCAGTATGCTGTTCACATTTATATATACATTATTTATCTTTAATAAAAATCAGTTAAAACTACTGTATCAAGTACTATTATCCAATGCGTAAAACAAAAAAAATTATTCAATCGCATTTCTATTGTAAAAAATATAAAATATAAAAAATATAAAAATACACAATGTATGATTGGATAATTTTTTTTACGCAGTTATACAAATTTTTCTGGATAAGTCTTAATTGCTCAATTTTCTTGCGGATTTATAGTTATGACTATAAATTTGTTACATGCAAAAATTTTAAGACCGATATTCATAGTCAGTTCTTATATTTGTGCCATTCTACAATAAGCCATAACAGATTATAAAGCCAGCGGCACACGATGCTTTTTTTTCTTGCTGGTTTGCTAGCGCTAGCGTTAGGTTTTTTAAATCCAAAAGAATATACCAATCAGAGACAAGAGCTCAACGAGCACGCAAATCCAGCTAGCAAATCAGCAAGAAAAAAAGCATCGTGTACTGCTGGCTTAAGTCAGAAAATAAGAATTGACCAATCATAGTCGAGTATTCTTATTATATTCTATCTGTGATTTTATTTTCTGTTAATTTTATTTTCTGACTTATGATTTATTACTAATAGTTTATTGTAGAAAATCTATTTTATTGTAGAAAATCTATTTAAGATTACATTCCTATTTAAGATTACGTCTTAAGATTACATTTCAATCAATATAGTAATTGTACAAACTTACTTAAGACGATCTTAAATATAAGAACAGACTATGAAACCACTTAAATCTACCAGCCTAAATCTAGTTTTTGACCACAAAGATATGTTCAAAAATAATACCCGGGTAAAAATATTATTTTGTCCATGTTTATTACTCGACAAATAATAAGAATAAAATAATATCCGATGTTATTGAACTGAGTTATTGAACCTACTCTAATGGTTCATTAGAGTGATTATTTCGTATCAGCATAGCAATAACAAATAATAACATTGAGCAATAGAATGCGAATTTGCGCAGGTCGAGGCCATATTGTTAGGCGTTCCCAATATTAAACATACTAAACATAACAAGAACGTATGTACATAAGCCAGTATAATCAAGTCTTATCTTAAATAATGATTAAGACGCTAATACGGTTCTATTGACCAGTATTTATAGTCAATTCTTATATGTAAGATCGTTTTAAGATAACATTTCAACTAATAGAATAGTTGTACGAACTTACCTAAAACGATCTTAAATATAAGAATGAACTGTGAATACCGGCATATGATTGGTTGATAACCTTCTAAGTGTCGGTCCACAATAGATGTGGATCGACATTTAGGGTCGGGCACACAAAAAAAACTTAAGTAGCAAAACTTAAGCAGTAAGGAAATCAACGTTGTAGATTTGCTACTGCTTATGTTACTGCCTTACGTTCTCGACTGTGATTGGCTAATTCGCTTACTGCTTAAGTTTTCTTGTGTGTCATAACCTTTAAATATAAAGCGGCGTCTGCAATGAGACTTCAAGACATAAGATTTAAGAAATTGGCTAATCGCAATCAGTTATTCTTCTATCAATCGATTATGATTGGCCAATTTCTTAAGTCTTACATCTTAAAGTCTCATTAATGTCGGTCCACAATAAGTGATTTAAGCTTTAAAAAGTAAGAAATTGATCAATTATAATCGAATATGAAAAGAATACTCGACTATGATTAGTCAATTTCTTACGGCTTAAAGATTAAATATTTATTGTGGACCGACACTTATAGACGCCGCTTAAGATTTGACTATGAATATTGGCCATAGTAGCAATATAGAAATGAGTTACAAAGTCACAAATACAACTTAAGCAAGGCATTTATTGTTCTTATATTCATTTCTGCTTTCACTTATTAACATAAGGGAATAATCAAGTGATCTAAGATGCAGAGATCAAAGATACCGATACGAGGAGTGATCTTATTGGTAATACTGTACTCAGTACATAAGAAGTCCGTAGGTCAAATACTTTGAAAAAATCATTGTAATAAACTCTCTCCCCCCCCCCTCCAAAAAAAACAAATACTATACAGAAAAAGAAAATGATGTATTATATATATTTGTCTTCAATGATAGGAATCATTGATAACGTTTATGTTGTGCAATGATGTTTACCTTTATACGGAAATCCGATTTAATAACAATAATTATAACCGTTAGCGTAAAATGTCATGTAAACGGTAGTTTATACTGGTATTGCTACACTGATATAATAAAATTAGTGTAACTGCTATTTACACAACATTTTATGTCAGTAATTATAACTATGGTTATAAACATAGTCGATAATCCGGTTTAATAAGATCTACAGTTATAACTATTAAAATAAAATGTATAAATGGTTTATTGCAATTGGTAATCAAACAAGTGTAAATCAATACATTTATATGGCAATTATGTTAGTAGTTATAAGTAACATGATTGTTGATAAATCGGATCATCGTTACTCGTGTAAACGTAGTTATAAGGTTTGTTTTTTTGTTCCTACACTGAACTGCACTAAACTTTCTATTTCGCTTTTGTCAAACTTCAAATATATCTATATCATTTTAAGTAGAACGAGCGTATACTAAAATTCAGTTACAAAAAAAAAAACAGACCAATATACATGCGTATGCACTCGACAAATTTATAGGACTGGTTGTATGCACATATATGCGAAAGCTTTATATGTGAAAGCTGTATACGGCTCACTATATGTATATAGACGCGTGCGCGATCTTACTATATATACTATCTTTCTTTCGCTTTCTCTCTCTCTCTCTGTCACTCATATATTTTTCTTGCTTTCACTGATCGTGTGTGAGGAAAGAGAGGGGATTGAAGAGAAGGCGGAGGAGCGAAAGACGAACGAACGAGCAAGGGCAAGTCGGAAAGCGCGAATGTGCGGAAGAGTGGCGGTGTGTGTGTCGGAGTAGAGCGAACGAGCGAACGAGCGAACGAGCGAGCTAGACGAGCGTGTGCGGTGGTGGTGGTGGTGGTGGCGACTGGTGCCGTAGACGGACGGACGGACGGACGGTCGGTCGGTCGTTCGTTCGTTCGGTCGGTCGGTCGGTCGGTCGGTCGGTAGGTTGGTTGGTCGATCGGTCGGTTGGTTGGTTGGTTGGCGGTCGGACCGTGATTGTGTGGAAAAACGAAGAAAAAAAAAAAACGAGAAAGTGCAAAATTTACGGTGCGCTGTGTTGGCTGCGGTATGAGAAAAGAGTTCGGTTTTTGTGTGAAGATTTAACTGATTGGCGATCTGAAAAGTGAGATTATCGTCATTGCCGTCGTTTCTAAGGGGTCTCGCGCGCGTGCTTCGCGGACTAGTGTATTGAGGAATTTTCTATTTTTTTTGCTCCGTATATATTTCATCTCCCTTTACACTTTTCGGCCACAGAAGCTCATCGCTTAGAAGAATTAAGAGACAACGTGTGGAAATCTAACCAAAAGAAGAACGTGTCATAAGAAGCGTAATGTCCGACCGGGAGAGCTTGGACGATCAGCCGCAAAGTAAGAACTGGACGAAGCGTTACAACCGAACGTTCATATATTCCTTTTCCTTTTTTTTTCTTCTCGTTCTTGTGATTGTTCAGCCGTTATGCCTTGGTAGCATCACATCGAACGGAGTGAAAACGAGTTGCACTATTAACCAACATTTTTCTCCTCCATGATCTCGTTGTATTCAGTATTTGGTACTTTTTGTGCGTGGCATTCGTGCGTATTTCTCAAGGGAGAACGAGTAAATGCTCGTCTTCAAGTTTGATGAATGATAAATTCTCCGCGCTTCATTTTATTTTTTCATCGCGAGAAATCCAGAGATAACGTATTTTAATCGTAAGAATGCGGGATGCAGTAAATGCATCTACATCTGCTTGCATGCACAATTATTCGTATCTATGCGGCCGGTCTGTCAAGCGCTGCGTGAAAAGAATCGGTATTTTTCAACGGCATCCAGGATTCAAGATGGCCGGCTACATGTCGGTCGAGAAGATAGCCCCCTTTCGTCTCCCACATGCTTTGCTCTCTTACACCTTTGGTCGTGAGCCTCTCCCTTCCTCTTCGCTCTTTATATGACACGCATTCACATGCGGCGCTCGCGTATCCATATACACATACACAACATATTATAATACAATACAGAGATATATTTTTTCTATCGTTCTCATATGTCGGTATTTGCAATTTTTGATAGTGCGTCGCAATGTTGGTTTTCTTTGCGTCTCTCTCTCTCTCTCTCTCTCTCTCTCGCTCTCTCGCTCTCTCGCTTTCCCTTCTCCCTGTACATCTATCTTTCTGTTCTCTTTTTCTTTCATAAATTGATAAGAAATCAAAACCAGATTTTCAAGCCGATTGCACGTGTAAAACCGAACACAGTTTCCGTACGATTAAACTATGATGAAATAGTTTTTCATTTTAGTTGCAGAAGAGTGCAAATATGATGTTATTTATTTTCAATTTTACATATATCTATTAGGTTAACGCATGTTACGCACAAACGCATGCACATATGTAATGCAGCCGATCGCTTAAATAGTTACAATTGTGTAAATTTCATACACGCATCGTTCGGACAATTTTTCCCCCGTCTTCAACTCATTTTTACTTGCACACTGAGCAATATGATACATATTTTGATTTCGAAACAAGAAGTTGTCGAATAGTGCATCAAGTTACGTTTCTGCATTTCTCGCGTATCCAAAATCGAGACTCTCATCTTTCTCTCTCATCTTCCTTGTTCTTTTCCTTCGATTTATGTTATGACATGCGCGCACCTTTTGACATGCTCCTAACCTCTTTTTCACATCTTGTAGCGAACATTGATACTGTCTGTTCTTCGTTTAAATAAATTAGACTTATTCGTAGTCCATTCTTATTTCGAGGCTATCTTAAGTAATCTTTTAAGGTGTTAATACGAGTTTGTGATCGATTCATTTTAGGTTTAATGATTGACATTTTAAGCTGATATTCATATTATTGGTTAAAATGTAATTTTAAAATCTTAAGTTCTTAAATAAGAATGGCTATGAATACTGCTCCTTTCGAAGTTAGCAAGTATTCGTGCAGATCATTCATTATTTTACACAATTTTCACAATTTTGATAATATTGATGGTGATTTGTTGCTTCAAACCATGTTTTGCTAACAATAAGAAAAAAACAATGCAAAATGTTCCAGAATGCTATAGCTTTAAATTTTTGAAAATTGATTTCTGTGATATTATCTTTTCTTCTTTGTATGACTCAGTCTTGTTCTTTTGATTGACTTTTTTTTCGATATTTTCGACTGATTTCAACAATCCTCTTCTTCACATAGAGTACGTCTAAATGCTTTTGAGGAATGGACACAAATTTCAAATGTTTTATCAAATGAAGAGAAACAGGAGAAACAAGAAATTTTTGAATCAACAATTAAAAAAGACTCTATTACAAAGGCATGCTCCATGCGCTTAGACCATTGTGTACGGCTGTGTAGTTTAGTCATAGAAGTCACAGTCATAGAAGCAGTCAGTTTTCAACATTGTTATAAATACTTGTACAAACATATTTTTAAGATTTTAAGTTACAAGAAATTGCAAAGGAAAGAAAATTTGAGCATTTTTAAAAGGAAAATTAATACATTTTTATTGACTTTTTAAGACAATGTCGTGATATCTTCAGGAACATAAAAATATAGTAAATGAATATTCATATTAAAGATTTTGTTGTATCAGCTTTATTGTTTAATATAGTACGTTTTGCATCAACTGTAATGATTTTCAGCGATTGTTAAAATGCAATGCTTAATATAATCAATAAGCCATTATTTCATATTAATAGCTTATTCCATGTTACTCATTTTTATTTTAGTTCAGCTGTCAGCTTAATATCGAGCTAGCAACTCCACAAATGTCTTCGAGAAATGGCAATACTACAAAATTATCTTTGATGATTTAAATTTAATTTTATTCATATTATTATTTTTCTCTTCTTTTTTTATTTTGAGGTAGGTTTGTTAATTTGATTACATGCACGCACGCACGCACGCACGCACGCACGCACGCACGCACGCACGCACGCACGCACGCACGCACGCACGCACGCACGCACGCACGCACGCACGCACGCACGCACGCACGCACGCACGCACGCACGCACGCACGCACGCACGCACGCACGCACGCACGCACGCACGCACGCACGCACGCACGCACGCACGCACGCACGCACGCACGCACGCACGCACGCACGCACGCACGCACGCACGCACGCACGCACGCACGCACGCACGCACGCACGCACGCACGCACGCACGCACGCACGCACGCACGCACGCACGCACGCACGCACGCACGCACGCACGCACGCACGCAGAATGATATTTAAATATAGTGATTCTTGATAGCGTATTTTACTTTTTTTAAGGATGAGAAAAGGAAAAAAATGTCATATAAACATAAGTCTTTTTTTTCCGATATATAAGTACCGTTTTGTTTAATTGAAATTTTTTATAAATAGCTGTTACATAAAATTATGAATATTGTTGTTAATATTTTTTTCTGTTAGAAATATATAATGTAGTAAAGCATCCTGATATTGAAGACAGCATATATTGTAAATCAATTTGTGTTTAAACGTTTTAATTAGTTAAGACAGTGTTATCAGGATGGTTTATTCTAATTTCGAATCGACAGATATTTATTTTATATATGGACGTGCTGATGGGGACACTGCGGAAGCTTGGCATGTCTATCAAGAGATTTTTCCTTAGATATTTTGTCAAAAGTTACAATTTTTTTGATACATCGTTAGCTTAAAGAAATTGGATCTCTCTCATCTAGTATAGTTAACCGAGTTCGAAGCAGACATGTTCAAATCTTTAGAGTTGAAGAGCAGATATTTGCACATCGAAGAAAATCCAGAACTCAGCACGAGATAGATCGCATTAGAAATACAAATGTTTCTTGTGAAACTACACGAAAAATTTTATGAGAAAATCGTTTATACCCTTATAACAGAGAGCACAAGAATTTCTGCCAGCGGATTATCAACTACGAGTAATCTTTTGTCAGTATCTGTAACAGTGCATTAGTATACTACATTTTAAAGTATACTTTTCACAGATATAGATAAGGCAAAATTTACGCGAGACGCTGTAAAATTTCACAATCAATACTTATGAATATGAAAACCCATATTATGATTAATCTATTAGGATTAATCTGATTAATACATTAACATCAGTTTTTGCAACATGGGCTAGAATTATTGAAGATAAGATTTTTTTTATTGGACCAGTCTTTCTTCCATCTATACTTAACGATAAAAATTACACACAAAGTTCGGAAAGTTCGGTTTCCGTTTTGGAAACCGAACTTTCAACACTATTACAAACTATTATAAATCATACCGTGGTTGGCAATGTGATTTATCCACACTGGAACTCTGGTTCATTGTAGCCGAACTGTTCGGAAATGAATTAATAATAATTACACCAATCGGTATTGCTAGAGGATTAATTGTACGGCTTGCATGCTTTCCTGATCTAACTCCTTTGGATTTTTATTTGTGAAGATATCTAAAAAATTGAATTTATGATAATAACGCTATTGATAGTTTGGAAATATTAAAAAATTGGATTATTACATACCGTATATGACAAAATTTGAAATATATCAGGAATTTTTGAACGTTTTCGACAGTCTCTGAAACGTGTATTGTTACAGAAGGAAATTTTTTAAAGTTAGTTATAAAGATTTTTAAAATACTCCATCGTAAATAAAACATATTTATATTGGAAAGGAAGAGTTTTTGAATCTATGTTTATATGGTCATCTTTTTCATCCTTGAAAAGAATAGAATACCAAAGTGGGACATTATTTTAATGCCATTTGCGTATTTCTATATACATATATTTTTTTTGTGTATGGATATATAAATATGTTGAGACTAATAAATTAGCAACAAATTCTTATGTACTGTTATGTACAATTTTGTTTCTATATGTAGAGTGTTTCCAAATTCAAGAATTAGAATATCAGAAAGAAAATTTTCGAACAAATACTTCATAAAAGTACATTTTTTTATTTTAATCAATAGTTTTTGAAATTTTAAAGTTGATTAATCACAGATAATCAAATGACCACTTGAATTGCATCTGTGAATCTTGCGATATCGATTGTGTTAGTGACCATTTCATTTTCTGACAGAAGACAAATAATTATATAACATTTGCATAACATCTCGTATTATATTGTATATATAATATTGATCAGAAATCAATTATAATAATTATGCTGTTAGTGAATAAACGTGACAAATACAAATATAATAGAATTTAACAGAATTATATCTCTTGTCTGTTATTAATTACGTAGAGAAATTGGGGAGTACTTAAACTAGGAGACTGCCTATACTTTTACTTTTACACATATTGCACATAGAGCGATTACGTACAAACATTATTGTATACATGTCACTTTACATACAATCATACTTGCATACACGATCATGTTGCATATGAAAATTATCGTATTTATTAGAATAGTAATATTAATATTAACAATAAGAAATGTAAATCATTTTGAGTAGTGACAATCGAATTGCATACATATTGTCACAAAAATTATCGAATTGCATACACGGTCATGTTGCTAGTCAACAAAATTATTGCATAGATAAATTTCGTTCAAAATTTCACGAATACGATGCACAAAATCTGATCCTTCTCTTGGTGCGCATTGGATAATGCTTACGCTGGCATTAATCGAACAAATATATAGATAATTTTGATATGTCGTAGCTTTGTCGAAAAAAATCAAAAAATCATCTTTTTTTTTTTAATTTGCAAAGAGAAGTCTGTATTTTATGACGATTATCATAATATTTTCGAAAGAAATTGTAGATTATTTTTCCCCTAAATGGAAGTAATTTTCGAAAGATAGAAGGTGGAACAACAAAATCGGATTTAATCAGATTTTGCAATAAAATTAGAAAGATATAATGCTGAGAGATATGATATAAGAAAGATTAATAAAATTAACATTTAACATTTAACATTTGTTATGTTAGTTCAGCATAATTGAAGAATGATAATTTTGAATTAAGGATGATGCGACCAACTTGACAATGGAGCGATTAATTAACAATAAAATAATTCTAAAGAGATAAGTCTTTGTTTTTTTATTCTATTTTTCCCGATGGCTAATTAAATTGACATAGTCACTATTTTTATTGAATCGGCTTAAGCAATAAAATTGCAAATAAAGCAACAAAATTGCGAATTAGCAACAAAAAAAGCACTAGATTTTTGATTATATTTCATTTGATCATATTGTTGTATCATCTTAATTAATTTTTATATTCGCGTCTTTTATTTTTCATTTTATTTTGTAATGCAATTTTTTTATAACATTTATTTTATGAAAATAAGATGTTGCTTGTATCAATTAAATTTTTAAAAAACTCCTGTATGTATGTATTAATTGCTGTTCTAATCATAATGATACCTTTGTTAATTAATCGCATTGTTTGTTTTACCAGAGTATGGGAATCCAGGTGGATTGGATGCTGGAGGTGCTGACTTCGATTCCGGTGAGTATTCTATTCTAATTGAATAATAATCGAAAAAATAAGCGAATTTTAAAGTAAATATATAACAATTCATAATGCATTTTTTTAAAAAAAGTAAGAATTAATCTAACCTCAAATATTAAATAAAATATTATAATATCCAATCTATCAAAAAAATTAATTAAAATTAACAATATATTAATAAAAATTATTAAAAATATTAATAATTATCTTAAATCAATCAATTATCCTCTAATCTCTTAAATATTAATCCCATTTTAATCCCCATTTTTTTTTTTAATGCAAATTATTTTCTTCTAGTATAGGCAAAATTTGCTATAGTGATCTGTTTTATAATTGTTACTTATTATAGTTTTTTTATTTCTTTAATTAATTATGCTTTAAATCTATGTTTTTAATTTTAAATTTATTATTTTAATACGAAATCTACATCTAATATAATAAAGAGATAGCGTTTGTTTGAACACAAAAATCTCGAAAACTATGAAACCAATCGCAATTAAACTTTAACAGGCGCTTATTTGTATGTCCTGGAATGACATTGGCTATATTTTGAAAAAAATAACTTACAGATTATTATTATTTTATTGCGAGCGAAGCCGCAACGGGGGATGTTAGTTTACTAAAATATACGATAAAATGGAATGTTATGATAATTACGCACAGTTATGCCTAGTATGTTAATATTGACATAATCACGTGAGATGTAGAAGATTTAATTTATTCTCTATTAATTTATTGTTCTAATTTTGGTTTTTATTGCTCTAACTATTTAACAAAAAATTACTTTTGCCAACTTTTAAAAAAGTTAAAATGTTAAAAAATAAAAAGAAATATAGTATGATTTAAATAGTAAATATAATTACAATAATAATTAACAAATTAACAAATAATATGCATCTAATATACATTATTTTATTTTAAGCTTTAGTGTTATTTTTTTGTGTTAATGTTTGCATATAAGGAAGAAATATAAAAAGTAATGATTTTATAAACTTTTCTCAATCTATTAAATGATATATTTATTTATATTATATATATATATATATATATATATATATATATAAGTAAAATAAATTTTGTTTATTAATAATTTGATAATGTCTAAGATATTGTAAGAATAGAAAAGAAGAGAATTTAATCAATCATAGTTTTAACAATTAACTAATAGTTTGACATCTTAGTTTTTATATTTAGTTAATTTTGAAAGAGAAATTAATATCAATAAATAAAACTAATATAAATAAATGTAACTTTTATGCTCTTTATACGAAATGCTTTTTCACAACTATTACGATATTGCAGGAATTATTGTAACTTGCTGCAATATGCAAAATATTCAAATTATCCATGTTATATATATTATTTTTTTTTATGAGTTTTTTTCGATCGTTTTATATAAATACGCAATTCACAAATTAAGAAATATATTTAAATAGAACTTATTATTTTAAGAAAATATATCTTACATCGAAAAAAAATAATGTGATATTTATTCGGAAAAGCATACATAAAAAAGTATGTAATATATTAATTATACAATTTAATTTTTTGCATACTGCATTTAACATATCTTCAAGAATTGTTTTTTTAAAATTATTTATACATCAAACTTGATATTTATATAATTTTGCCAAAATATAATAGCAATAGAGAAAGTTTCCAGTCTCGTAAAATTGAAATCTTTATAGATATTTATGAAACTGAATTAAAATATAAAGAAAGCAGCGGCCAGAAACAAAATGTGATGCGCACGCGCGCGGCGAAGAACCGGACTAAAGCGCAGTCAGCTGGTTATGACGTCATTCTATGTCGATAGACACAACTAATAGTGGTGGGAGAAATCATCTCATCGTTTCTGCCACGCGCGCGCATTGTGATTTAAAATGTGAAGTCACGTGGCTGCATATCACTTCTAGAAGTGAAAACCGACATTCGATGGCTGCGGATTGGCTCGGACTACTATAAAATGCGCGCATTCCATTGGCATGACGGCGGGTTCTATGAATGATCAGAGCGTCATTTACGTACGATTTCGTGTTCGATATTTGAATGTTCTAAATATCATGTCGTTTTTTTTATGTTCATTCTCGTCATTATCATTGTATTTATCTGTGACGGCGATTATTTTATGACTGTACTTCTTAAATCGAACCAATAATGACGTGTGTAATCGGTGATTTTTCTTCGGTGATGTGTCATTCTATAAATCATCTAACATCATTAAAAACGAATTTAAAATAAATTTGACATAATTAATTGTGAATTTATTATTAACTTTAATCTCCAATTTACATGCCTACTTGCAAAAAATTAATATCGAAAACTGACAAATTTTATGTATTATATTGATGTTTTCCGTATAGAGGAATTACAAACTAAAATACCGATATATCAAAATTTTATTAATTTTTTGCGCTAAAATATATTTTATAATATATTATAATATATATATTATAATATAAAATATAAATTTTAATCTTTCATAATTTGTATAATGTATGTATTTGCTATTGTTTGATATTGATGAAACAAAACATATATTTAAAAAATAATTATTTTGGGAAATGAGTAATATATTTATCTAATTTAATTTTAAACTTAAAGTTTCTACTAGTTTCTACTAATTTCTACTAGTTTAATCATATAATGTGCAACGAATTATATTAAACTATATGAACTGTGTTTGTCTGTATAGGTCAGCAAGGCCAGCAGAGTGAGCAGGAATTGGCGACAAAAATGTTACAAATTCAAAGTAAAAGATTCTACCTTGATGTAAAACAGAACAGACGTGGAAGATTTATCAAAGTTGCTGAGGTATTTTATTCTTTAATTCTTATCATGAATCTCCCGTACAAAAAAAATGTTAAATCTTAAAACATTATTATTTATATAACAAAATGTTAAAAATCTAATATTTTAAATTAAAATTTAATAAATAAAAATAATACGGTATGTATCAATAACGTTTTTTCGCTTAAAAAGAGTTATTTTCGAATCAAATATATTGCATCTATTCGTAAATTACGATTGTTAAATTCATCATTAAAATTTTATAAAATATATAATAATATATTTTTAAATAATTAAACATAATTTTCACTTTGAGAGTTGTTTTGCTCTTTTATGAATTTTCAAAAACATTTTAATCTTATTATAAAAATAATAACAGTCATATGTGTGTATATATATATATATATATATATATATATATATACATATATATATATGTATACACAAATAGATGCATCTGACTTGAAGATAACTATGTTTAAGCAAGAAATTGTCATTGTATATATTATAAAATGTTTTTAGTTTTATTTTTTAATGAATTTTTCTTCATTAAATTATTTAAAACTTCTGGTATTACAAAGCTTACAATTTATAATATTTTAAAACTTTACGTTTTTAAATATCTTTTACGAACATACTCGGTAAAATTATATACACACTAAGAAATTATAGACAGTAGCGTAAAATTTTATCTATGCATTATGCGAAATATGCTATAATATAATATAATATAATAATAATAATAATAATAATAATAATAATAATAATAATAATAATGTACCATTTCGCAATTGTCTTTTTTAATTCTAGATTGGAGCAGATGGAAGAAGAAGCCAAATTTATCTGGCACTTAGTACAGCATCCGAATTTCGGGACCATCTGTCAACATTTAGCGATTTTTACGCATCTTTAGGTATATTATAGAGAATCTACCAATCAGAATTAAAGAAGTATTATTGATTATTGATTTATTAATTGTTCTCGGTTATATAACCAATATGTATATGAAATATAATTTATGACAATTGAAAAGAGAATAATATTTCACGTAAAAATAAATAAAAAATGTATATAATACAATTTCTGGAAAAAAAAAGAACTTATGACAAAATCAATTTTGAAAAATTATCCGAACTGCATATGATTAATTTTATTTTCTATTCATTTTTATTGAAGTCTCTATACTCGAGTGATATGATATATTACAATCTAATATGTGCAATACGGACATATCATTTCTTGTAAACTTATTAGGTATTGAAAACTTTAGTTTTTATATTTCTACATTTTTATATTTCTATAACTTTATACAAATTAGATAAAATTAAATAAAAAAGTTTTGACTCGTAAAAGTACAAATATTGTATTCCCAGGCAAAACTGAAATGTCAATTTCACACAGCGTTTCATTTTTCCCGCTCGAATTCTTTCAATATTACATTTCATTATTATATTTCAATAAATTTATAATTCTATATGAGTTGTAGAAAAAGATCTGATGATAAATGTTATTTTTTTTATTTTTAAGTAATTTTTATTGCTCAAAAAAGGCTCAAAAAAGGTTATTGTCTATACGAGATGAGTTTTTATTTAGTTCTGTTTAAAATAATATAAAAATATTTATTATATTTTGAATATATTTAAATGCTTTCTTAAGAGTTTTGACAATTGCTACTGTTTTTTTATTTTTTATTTAATAATTTGAATTTCATTCAAGAAAGACATACCTATCGACATATTTATGAATGAAATATTGATCATCTTTCGAGAATTTTATTTATCATAAAATATTTGCCTCGAATATATTTAAAAATTTTCTAAAAAATTTTAGCAATAAACATTTTTTTATTTTTTAAATAATTTTTATCTAATGATAAAGACTATCTATGGATGCTACATATGAGATACTAATTGATTATTAAGAATTGTATGCAAAAAATAATTCTTATATAGTTTTGGACGTGTTTAGGTATTTTATAAAAAATTCCAAATATAAATATTCAATATTATCTAAGATCGACTATCCTATATGTATGTATATCTGCAGCCTTGAAGAGCGATAAAAATGATTAAAAAAAAATTATTTAAATAATTTAAATGTTTATTATCAAAATTTTAATGTTTATTATTAAAATCCTTTAGAAGAACAGTTTAAATACATTTAGACCTGTACGATAAATATTCTATGATAAATAAAACTCTCGATTAGCAAATCGATTATAGCGTCTTATGTACGTATGTACGTAGGTAGATCTTTCTTGGGCATAACCCTGCCTTAGACGGCACAAACTATTTAAAAAATGAAAAAAATAATGTATATTGCCAGAATATGTGTATATTGCCAGAACTTTAAAAACTCACATAGAACTATCAACTTGTTGAAATTTGGCAATTTATATTAAGAAAACTTATATGAGACAGAGCAGAATATCGCGTAAATCTGATGTCTCAGTTTGTCCTGGAGCATTTTTGTATTTTAATGATTAGAATTATCTATATAGAATTATAAAATTAGAGATGAAATTAAAATAATTAATTAGTTTCTCTAATGTTAGTCTTTTATAATAATAATTAATTTGTTTACGCGATGTTATTACATCAGTTTTACAAAAATTGCAGTCTATGTTGCGAAACATTACATCTGAAACTAACATTTCAAGTACTAATTCGAGAGTATTTATTTTTATTTTGGGACTATTTTTTAAATAATGCTATACAATTATCGAGAATAATCATGATTTTTATATTTTTATATTACAAAAAAATTAAATTTACCTAATTTATCTTACCTTTATTTCATTATTTATTCTATCCTTTATATAACCTCTGTTGGTCAGAATGATAACAATTAAAAAATTATTTTTGGTACTAGCTATTTACAATAGACATAACATATGTATCTTTATGAAATTAACACTATTACTACAAAAGATGAAAATAGTTTTGATGAAAAAGAGTATCCTATATATATAAACCAAAAGAGATGCATATCAAAATTATTTATTGTGCATATCTCAAAAGTACCTAAGTTAATGCACATTTCAAGTTTAGCAACAATTTGTTACTATATTTCATTTAGTACTTTATTCTTAGTAATATATATATATAAACAGTAAACTTGTGATTAAAAGAGATGAGCAAAATTTATTGTGCATTTTCTAAAAACATAAATCAACAAACATTTTAATCTTAGAATTTAAGAAGCAGTTCGTTATTTTAATTGGTACTTTACTTCTAATATATTGATTTTTTTACATGTATCTTCTGTATAATTAGATGCAATAATTAGATACGATAATTCTATATAATTCTTCTATATAATTATAGATACAATAATTAAATGTTTTTGAAAGCATATAAAAAGTACAATTTTACTATATTACTGTTTAATTATATATGTTATTTTAATAAATTAAGATGCTAATTTTATATATTTTAAACTAGCCTCTGTTCCCACTTTTAATTGTAATTTATTGCTAATAATTGCTAAATTAGCACATAAAAACATCTAATTTTTACATAGGAGCTATTTCAATTTTTTGTGATGGGTATCACTGCATATGATTGTGATTATTTAATAAAGACTAAGAGAAATGAGTAAATAAAAAATAAATCATCACTATCGATGTTTGTACATATTAATGCGTATAGAAATAACGAATTAGAATTATGAAATAAATGTCCATCAATATTTAATTGTATATATATTCAACAAATTTTCAAAATCGATCTTGAAAACAAAACTTTATATGAAAAAATCTATTGTATATCTTTTTATTGAAACAATAAGTGAGAGATAAATGCTAATAAGAATTAGCATTGTTAATAGTATGATGCAATGTAACATTTTCTATTTTTTTACGATAAATTTTTCTAGCAGCAAACTACGCGCTAATTATTTATCGGTTTTGAAATATAGTCACAGATTAGAGCTGAAATTATAATATCACAAATTTTAATTTAATATAATACTGATAAGTAATATTAAAAATCTGTAAATAATTTGTTGTGAAAAAATTATCTTTGTCAAAATTAAAATCTGGACTTTTACCTAGGACTCTACCTTTCTCTCTCTGTAATGGGGGATTCTCTCTTTATCAATTCAAGCCTTAACGATATTTTTTAAGATGTTTATTAATATCAATAATGTTTTAAAATTTATTATCAATTAATAATTGTAGTATTATAACCGTAATTTTGGTTTGTAACTACTACATTTCAAGATTAATAAATAAATGGCATGTTTGCTGGGCAAGAAAAGATGATCGCAACAAAATATTGTATTGCACATTATTAATATGACTCTTATCTGACACTTATCTCTCATTTATTCTCAAATTTCATTTATTCTCAAATTTTTATCTGTGCTTATTTAATTTATTTTTATTGATTTTTACGTGAAGAATCATTCCCTTTTGACTATACAAATATTACACTTTAGATATATAAAATATTAAAATTTTAATTTGGTATTTGTTGATGAAATATCAAAATTTTATAATATAAATATTATAATAAATATAATAAATAATTTTTTTTATTATTTGCGATAACTGTCATAAATTATTGAGTTTTTATGTTCTATTGAAAAAAGAACTGATTTATTAACATCTTTGCATCCCTCTTCCCTTCTTCCGGATAATCAGGTCCACCAAATCCGGAAAATGTGCCAGACGATGGAAAACTTAAATCTGAAATGATGGTGAAGGATAATAGACGATATTACTTGGACCTCAAGGAAAATTCTCGCGGCCGTTTCCTGCGGGTGAGTCACCCTGTATGTACCAGCCAATGTACTTACTTTCTACACTAAGTCATAAGAAGATTTCTGTCGACTTTCATCTCAAAAGGTCTGCGTTTTTCAAAAAAGATGACAAATGAGATTTTCCAGGAATATTGATAAAGAAAGGTTATCTGATATATTTTCGCTTCATAAATTCAAATGACACAACAATGGGAACAGAACATCTTATATAATATTTGTTTTTTTGTCCAGGTGTCGCAAACGATAACACGGGGTGGACCTAGGACTCAAATTGCAATACCAGCACAAGGCATGATAGAGTTTCGTGATGCATTAACGGATCTTCTTGAGGAATTTGGGACAGATGACGGTGGCTTCAAAGGTGACTTACCGGAGGGTCGTTATATGCGCGTGGATAGCAAGAATTTCTATTTTGATATCGGTCAGAACAATCGTGGCATCTATATGAGAATTTCCGAGGTATATATACGCATTATTAGCAAAAGAATTAATACAAATAAGTCATCAAAAGTTAGCAGCACTAGAATGTTATATAAATTTTGCTTCGAGATGTTCAAATATTTAGATAGATTTTATTTTTAAGCAATTTTTTTCAATCTTTCTTATTTCAATTTTAATACTTTTTTAACGTTTATGACATCTATTTTTTTTAATTCTTATTTTTTTAATTTATAATTTCTTAAAAATAAAAAGCTCGAAATTTTATATAATTATATAAATATAAATAATAATATTAATATAAAAATCTATTTCATGAAGTTTTCTTGTTTTTCCAATTTTTTTCTCCGATTTAGCACTTTTTTAAAATTTTATATTTAAAAGTTCTTAATTTTTTTCTATATTACTATTATATATAAACTAAAAAAAAGAACTTTATATATAAATGTTAAATATATATAATCAAATATAATCAGCATTTTAAATTTACATTTAAAAACGCTCTAATTTTATTTACATATTTAAATAAAAATATTTGGAAAATTATGAAGTCTTGGTATTCCTTAAATAAACATTTTTCAAAAATACTTTTACGTTTAAATTAATCAATAAAATTTATATTTATTATATTTTTGGTCTAAATAAAACAAAAAGAAGGAGAAACGAATGAGCTTTGTAATCAGTTTAATATCGCGTCTACAATAAATCTTATAACTCTACAATAAACAATATTAAATTACATTTTTACAGGTGAAGACGAACTTTAGGACAGCTATCACAGTACCGGAAAAATCCTGGGCGCGTTTCCGTGATATTTTTGCAGATTATTGTGAGAAAATGAAGGAAGGCGGCGGTGGTGTTAGCAGCAGCGGCGGCGGAGGAGGAAATGTATTATCCGAGGGGAAAGGCTCGGTGGTGGCACAGGTACCATCGCCATCCTCGAATACGCAGCCTAATCCCAATCCAAATTTAGACTCTCCCTTAATCAAGTGAAAAAGGCTTTAACTTAACTCGAACATTTGGGAATTATAATTCGTTTTAAAGTCATTAAGCGGAGTATAATGGAACTTGTCAGAGTCTATGCCATCGTTGTCATCGTCATATAATTCAGCTATGACATGGTCATCGACATGGTCATCAACATTATCATCAATGTGATCATCATTATATCATCAAGACCATTTTATTTTCACTGTCATCTGAGAAACATCACTGTCATTGCCATCGTCACATCACACCGTCATACTTGCCATTAAGCGCAAACACCAAAACTCGCCTGAAATATGACCATTATATCACAGAGGATATCAATCGATTGTTGAATATATTCGTATAACCACAGATTTGATAAAAAAGACGCGAAAGACGGGTGCGTGACATGATTATTAATACACAATTGTTGGTACGTCTCTTAAAAACGAGAAATATGAAAGAAGAAGATTAGATGATGATGACGATGCGTGTATGTGCGCGCGTGTGTGTATGCGTGTGTGTGCGCATGTTGCGTGTGTGTGCGCATGTTGCGTGTGCGTGCGCGCGCGTGCGTGCGCGCGCGGAGGGAAAATGAGTCACTGCCGCTCGTGCGACTAACACAGAATAAATAACATAAGAAAGAAAAGAAAAAGAAAAAATACGCAATACAGAAAATCGAAAATATAACGATTCTGTAGCGAAATCTTTTTAGGCAAACACGAGTTGCCATTGATCAACGTTACGAGTACTACCGTTCATTTCCTAATTTTTCGTGGATGCACACTCATTTAGTTTTACTGATTTTCTTGTATAATCTTCTTATCCTCAAATGTTTGAATATCGCACGTATTTTACATCTTACATCTTTTACGTGTGTGAGTTAAACAAACGAGAATAATGGGAAATGGACCGTAGTGTGAATTACGTTACAATTGAATTTGATCGTTCAGAATTTATGAATAAATAGTTGTTATATTAACGATTATATCACGTATTAACGATTATATCAAAGTAAGAAGAAAAACATGTCGATTTTTGCGAGAAAAACAAAAATCTATTGTATCTATCTAGGCAGTATGTACGTTTTTCTTCGATTTAACAAAAAAAAAGTCAGAATAAATCGCTTTCGGTCAACACTTGTCAAGCAAAAGTCGCAAATTGGATGTAGATAAAATATTGCTGATTGCGACTTCACTGCATTTGTTCGACGATAAGAATGCGATTTATTACTGTGGTAATAAATTATTAAGTTGAACAGTGTATGTACAAACATACATACACGTGCGCACGCACACACACGCATGCACGCACGCACGCACGCATGTACGCACACACATATGCACGAACGCACACACACACACACACACACACACACACACACACACACACACACACACACACACACACACACACACACACACACACACACACACACACACACACACAAGGATAGGACAGGATAAACATCTTTTGTTCGAATATTTATATAATTATAAATATATGCACTATGCAACATCACATATTTATTAAAAACTGAACGATGCTTCTAGTAAAAATAATGAAACATAATATTTCGAGAGAACGAAAAGGATGTCAACGGGAAGAGAATAATCATCAAGAAAAATCATATTAATACATATTAATATAATATATTTTTTTTCATAGATTTGTATGAAAAATGTATATATAGTCACACACACACACACACACACACACACACACACACACACACACACACACACACACACACACACACACATACACACACACACACACACACACACACACACACAAAAGTTCTTTATGAAATTCAGAAAACGCGTGTGCACGTGCGTACACACATACATCGCATGACACTTGCATACATATACACGTGCATATATACTTTAATGACAACATGCAATTTCGTCACTTTTCATAAAGAATCTACAATATATATATATATATATATATATATATATATATATATATATATGTATATATATATATTGGAGATATAAAGCAGATAAAAGATATATTTCATCATAAAGAATGAACAATATAAGAGATGGTATGTATGTGTATGAAATTAAGTTACATAAATTTGTGCGATGATTGACTTCTAACACAATTGCATATTAGGTATGTATTATATGAATGCATAATAGGTATTTATATAGAATCTATATAACTGTATAATTGTAACGAAATGCCAATGTCCACGGACCTAGGCATTTGTGCGAATTTGACGATGCGCGATTAATTAAATTGAGAAATTGAGTTGTTAAACCGCTTAGTGCAATTGCTTAGGTCCCTTCTTCGGGACACAGAAAAAAAGATGAAACAAAATGAACAATATATAAAAAGAAGAAATAATAGAATTTCAGACAATGGAAAACTAACAAAACGGAAAAGTAGAATAATGCAATCGAGTTATCTTCCACAAGGAAAAGGAATTTTAATATACGCTTCAATTCTGCAACGCTGTGCTAATATTAATAATGTAAAATATATATTTCTTTTTTTTCTTTCAATCGAAATGACAAACTGACATAAATTTATATTTCGCACTGGTGCGAATAAATAGCAAGCAACGTGTATAGAAAAAGAAAAAGGCATATAGATGCATATTAAAAATATTATTTAATTGAACTTTAATTAAATGCATAATTGACACATAATTGGCGCATTTGATACAAAAAGAATAAAAAAAAAATTTTATTTATTTTCTAGTGAAACTTATATTTCGATAAAATGTTACTCTTTGGTTGCATTTTTTTCTAAAATTGCAATTTCGGCTGGTCTGAATTTACTTAGCACGTAAGTTTTGATAAATATATAAAATAAAAATTATACAATAATGATTTCCTAAATATACACGAGGAAATACAAAACTTATCGAAACAAAGATTTTGGTCCTATCAATTTTAAATACAATTATTTCAATCTGGTTATTGTCATTTACACATACCGTGAATGATACATTTACAAACACATATAGCGTACTAGATATATCAGAGAATAAAAAGAAGCTTGAAATTATAATCCCCAATAAATCATAAGATATGAGTTTTGTGAGAAAATATCTCGGATTAAATTTATTTAGTTGCGTTTGAACAGTCTACGATCAGTATAGTATTGTTTCAGATAAAAGTGTTTCTAAGATTTTTCAAGATTATTTGTATTTTTTTAAATGGAAATATATATATTTTTTCACATGATTTGATTCTCTTTATTATTCTGCATGTAAAAAGATCAATATCTCGTAATATTTTATTATTAATATTTTATTTTAAAGCATTTAGTTTTTGATAACTTTATATTAATAAATTTATATATAAAATAATAAAAAAGGAATCGATTAATGTGAAAAATAAATAATTATATTCAAAGCACAATTATATATTACAGATACGTTGTGCCTATGTGCAAAAGAATAATATTGTTAATCAATTCGTATTATTTCGTATATAAAATTATTAAGATAAAGGCATCAAATAGTAAGTGTCTATCTGACATTTTATGTTTAACGATAGAATATATTCAGATATGAAAGTACATTTCATTATTCATTTTTCAATATTCTCTATAAAAATAATGAGAGAGAAGTCGTGTGTGTATATATATATATATATATATATATATATATATATATATACATATAAAAGACAAAAGATGTGAATTAATTATAAGAAATAGATATAATTTTGTAAGTATCTCTATTTGGAACAAAATCATACTGATTATAGAATGCCTCAGAAACTAAGTGAATTTTATTTGAAATATTTTTTTAAAAAAACTCATATTTTATTCGTAATAATAATTTCTAATAACTCATTTGATGCGTGCGTGCGTGCGTGCGTGCGTAACATGTATGTGTATCATATGTTGATAGTCAGCAATGAGTGAAATATATCCTACTTTTTGTTAGCGAACTTTTACATATATTCACATTTTACATTTATTATTTATCATTAAATATAATCGAATTTTTCAAGAGAAGTGGGATCAGCAAGAATCTATCTATGCAGAAACATTGTATAGTGTTCAAAGAAGCGTTGTAAATGAGAATGACAAAGAAGTGTTATAGAAAATTGTTCAATGGGGCAGATGGTATGATATTGTGATCTATACAAATTACAAATCACAAAACATCCATAAGTAGTAAAATTAAGATATAAATATATACACATACACACATCCTTCTATGGTATAACTAGAAAAAGGAGACACTGTCTTATTAAATGCATACGCGTAATAGTGCATGCAAAACAACACAAACGTGTTGTTAACAAGCAAGGACAACTACAAACGTACCTAACTAAAACAAAACGCAAAAGAAGAAAAAGCAAAAACAGACATAAAGAAAACAGAAATAAAAAGATACCGTCTGATACACGTAAGAATAAGCAAAATAAAATAAATAAAAGAAAAAAAAACATGACGCTCCTGCCACGCAGTGAGTCTTTAGACAGCTTTAAGAAAATAATTATAAATAATAAAACAATTATTAAATAATTACGATGAACTTTCTATATGTTGAATTGTGTCTAGTGAGAGAAATACTATTGAAATAAAGCAACACAAAAAAATTAATACTACTATTGTCACACATAAATTAACGCACTTTGTATGACCATGGATTAGTTATCTTTATCAAATGTTCTTTTATCTTTTGTTTTCTTTTTTTATAATACATGTAACAAGAAAGGATGGTTGTTGTAGAGTAGCTTTTTGGTGTTTCGTTTGCTGTTTTATGAATGAACGTTGCGCGATTGGTGAACGGAAGACCTTTTTGCCAGAGTATTAAAGTATCTGCCAAAAGGTGCCGGAGTTCCATATACTTGCGTTTTTGTATATTCAATGTAGTTACATATCGTCACTGTGTGACGGATGTGTTATTCATTGTTACATGCTTTTATCGTCACATAAAATTTTCATATATGTGATGCATAACAAGCGACAATTATATGTAGCAACAACACCGACGTTTGCGCTGTAAAGCAAAATGCGACATCTTTTGTTATGGGATTCGTCAATTGCGATATTAATCTTTTTCGTTGCGCGAAGTTATGGTTCTTGGAAAGAAAAAACAGATAAGAATGAAAACTACATTCTTACTGCGATTATTCTTATTCTTATTGTCATTATTATTATTATTATTATTATTACGATTATATTGTCATTATTCTTAATATTACAATTATTCTTGTATTACCATGCAATGAGCTATTAATATCTATTATTATCACTGTGTTATCATGTACCGATATTATTAATAGTGAAAACTGTATCGAATCGGCTCATTTATGAGCTGATTTTTTTTTCGTTTTTCAGCATTTATTTATCAATCGAGTTTGCGAATTGAATAGTTTGTTCCGTACATCTTATTTCCTCTTATTCTCAACGTCGATTTTATTTAAATTCTTTTTTCTCCCTCCCCTTTTTTTTTATTAAAATTTTCTTCTCTTTTTCTTTCGCGTTCTTTTTTTTTTTTTTTTTGAGGGGGGGGAAGAATCGAAATTCAAATTTGAAGTCAAATGTTATTTCACAAAAAAGAAAAAAAGGACCGAAAAATGACAAAAAGTAGTGGATATCTATGCGATCTAAAAAAAACAGGAAGAGAAAATCCGAAAAAGATGGAGATAAAGAGAGAGGGGGAGGAGGGAGAAGGGGGTAGGCGAGAGAGAGAGAGAGAGAGAGAGAGAGAGAGAGAGAGGGGGGTGGATGTAATCGCACCATTAGGATTTTGGTCGACAGTGTTAAATTAGACATTACTTGATAAAGATTTGTAATAGAGCAGATTGAGCAGAGTTTATTATCTTTTGGCACATTGTGCATTTTCTTTTTTTTTCCTCCTGGCGCGCTCTCGCGTGTGTGTATGCCTGCGTGAATGCAAAATTTGTGTACATGTATAAGCTCGACAATCGAAACAAGCGAGCTACTCTTTGTAAGTTGAGAAATGAGATCGTGAAAAGCTGGTTGCAAGGACGATGCGCCGTTAAACACGTTAACACTGCGACCCTTAGAAGAAATTATAATCGCAGAAGAAATACACGTGTCCTTGCAAAAAATTATTACATTAAATCAATAGGGTATGAGAATCAAAGTTTGTTGTTGCAGAAAACAATGAGAATTGCTGCGATTGGCCTTTGTATGTCATTTGATTTATTAAAGATAACAATCTGTTGCAACTTTTAAAGTTTTTCATCTTCCCATGTACACAATACGAGTCCTTTTAAGCGTTGCACGATACACCTAGTTATAACGAAAAATTATCGTAACGTCACTCGAGACATCTTTTTATCGCGAAATTTCCATTGCAAAGTACGATTTACGTCTGTTGAGAAACTTTTTGTATATAAAGCGCAAAGACGGTTGAACATGTAACGCGATATGCATTTGCGGTGCATCGTCCTCAGTCTGGAGAGGCGTTACACTAAACGACACTAGACGACATTAAGAACGTTTAACAATGTGCAACTCTGAAATATTAGATCCACATCTTTCAAACATCCGCATCTCTCAATACATCGATATAACATTAATCGTTATGTAAATGCTTATATATCGAGTCGAGTTTTGGAAATGTTACAAACTCGAGGATAATTCGTCAGAAATAGATTCGTAAATTATTTCTTCTTTCAATAAATTATTTCTAAACATTTTCTCGTCAGATGGTTTATAGTTCGATATTAAAGAATACAAGAGCGAAATATTAGAATCGGTGTAAACGATCGATTTATTAATGAGTATTCATTTTATACATCTTAAAGACGTCTAGAGAGTCGAGAATTTACAGAAGCATTCAGCACATTGATCGCTGAAATTTGAAATAATTTTCCAAGGTATCTTTTATCTTTTCTTTACTTTTCTTTACTTTTGTAAGTATTTGTAAAAATGACAAAAGTTAAAGAAAACATATTTAACTGAAAACAATTATTTTCGTAGAAAAAGAGATTCACGAAATGGGTTATACGCATCAAAAATAGACATGTTAATTTTCGTTTCGTCTCAATGAACAATTTTAAAATAAATTTTTTTTTTTATTCTTTCAAATTATCTTTCTGTTATCCTTTTAGATCTTACAATTTATAAAAGAAATTTGGCATTTTCAAAAAAGAAAAGGATTAAATAAATTAATATAAAATTAAATAAAATTAGACATCATCGAGATATATTTTAGATAAACGTTACGGGGATTATTTTAATTACAAAAATATTTTTATTTATTAGCTTTACTATTTTATTTAAATTTTTTTTTGTCTCGATATTACTCTTATCTTTTTCTTCTTTTATATATTATTTTATTAGAAATATATTTGATTTTTTTTTTTTTATGAAAGAGAATTTTATAGAAATATTTGTGAAATATTTCGTAGATGTATGATAATTATAACTTCATTTAGTTAAGTTTATTAAAACATGTTTATATAATATACATTTGTCTTAATATTGGAATTATAGTTGGTACAATTATTTTTTATTTTGGAAAATTAAAATATTTACATACAGTATTTATTTATAAATTTAAACAAAATGTTAGCTTTATTTTAACATATAGTCTAGGTAATATGAAACGTGTATATTTGGTGTCATTCCTTTATCCTTCCGTGAAATAATTTCGTATCGATTTGAAAAATCATATACCGGTATTTTTTTTTTTAAACATTTTGTTGAAAATAACTCAAGATTTATTTTAAAAATGTGAATGATTATTTAGTGGGAGTTATAGGAATTTACAATATCAATATTTATTAATCAATTTTATTTATAGCGAAAATATTTTAGTATTTATTCAATTATAAAATAAATAAAATGATTTTTTTTTCTTAAATATATATTTTGTCGTTATTCTGTAGTAAGATTTATTGTTAAAATATATAAAAAATGATAAGATATGTAGGAACGTTTTCACAATCAATCGTAAAATAATTAATATTACATAAAAATAATTATTATCATGTTACCCTTTCTTAACAATTTCCTCGTAATTTTGCTTATTACTAACTATAAATTTTGCAAAATATTCCAGCCACTCAAAAAAGTGAGACATCAAGATCAACGAAACATCTTTGTTTTCATCGTAGACCCGTTTCATAATCCGCAATGTATATTCTCGTGTCTGTGCCGTATGATGTTCCGGTCTTATTCTCAATAAAATTATACAAGGACGCAATTTTCTAGGGTAAAGATCCAATATATCTCTATTACGATTTTTACAACAAACAGATACTCGTTTTAGCACGAAATGTATGAAATCTAGAACTACAGATGCATATCGCAGTCGAATCAATAGTTCTTTCAAAAAATTAAACGTTATTTGAAAAATATACGCAGACTCGATGGTAAGTTCTAATAATTCGTTCACTAATTTCTCATTGCTTTGGTTATTCATAACATTCACATAATTTTGTTCCTTTATATCAGAAAACATGTGTACAAAACTGTCGAGCAAAGGTTTTTCTATTAGTTTAAATTTTTGTAAAGTATATATCTTTTCTTTCGTGGACAATTTAAGATGTAAAGTGGAATGTAAAACGTTACATGATAAAGTTTCAGTTTTATTACACGCTTCTAATTCTGATAATCTCGCAAGTAATCGATCTACATGACAGACGAAAACTGTATTCATGGTCGACAGATGTATTATCGCAGTAATTAAATATATCAAAACATCCGTCGAAGGGCACTCGTTCAAAACATCATCGGTAAGATATTTCTTTAAAAGAATTTCTATAAATTTTGTACAATTTTCTTTAGACGCGAATATTCGCAAATTTTTAAAATTATTTGTCATTCCACACCAATTCCGTAAGATATCCTGTGACATAAGTACATAAAATGTTAATTTAACAGTGTAAAAGAGGATGAAATAGACAAATATACATATAACATGGAACACATATGGAACATACAATTATTAGAATTCGAATGGAATAACGTTGATAAGCTTCCTTGGATACTTTGTAATATAAAAGATCGTGGAACGATGTACATAAAGCATTCAGTATCGTATCAGATTCTAAGCAAAATAAACTTTCTGGCGATATATTATCATAATTCTCGGGTAGAATCGTATCTCGTGCATCATCGGAACTCTTTAATATCGCTCTTAATATATCCATATTCATATCCATTCGCAACGCGAATGAACGCGTAATTATAAATTTTCTCGTATGTACGAAAGAGGTAGTTACGGTTCATGGAAAAAACAGGAACCTATATGAAAATACAATGTTATTAGTAAAACGTAATTATTATTTTTCTTTCTCTTATTAAAAAGAAAATAGAAGATAAACGAAAGAGATGAGATATTTTGATAATTGTGGGACATACCTTTATCAGTTTTAAGATCGATAATTACGTGTATGTATTTGATGTGTTTTTGTATAAAACGAAAGTTTGGTAAAAACATCACTCTGTCTCGTAAAAGGAATAGCGAATCGTCGATGTAGAGGATTAGGTTAGGAAAAGATATAGGTTAGGATGTATGTCACAAGGATATAACATCGTATTTTTTTTCACTATCTATATAACGTTATATTACATATATCGTTATATTACATATATCTGTTATTTATTCTAGGTTAAATCAGGATAAATGTATAATGTATTATCTAAGAAAGGTAACGTATTAGATTTGGAAACAGAGAACATATCGTTCCGCTTAATTATGATGTGGATTATTACTGATAGGTTCTTTATTATGATGGGAGGGGGTGTTTCTAAGAAACTTGAGTTTGTATTTGTAATTATATTATATAATTATATATTCTTTATTATTAGATACACGATATAACAATAAGTTTACAAAATTAACAGTAAATTTGGTTGCACAATAAAAAAAACACAGGCAATAGTTGCGTTAAGTTGGATTCTTATGCAGATACCGGCGCTTTGTCACAGGATGCTAATTGGTGAAAAATGAGTGATGGGAATAAATAACGAACGTTTTCCATTTAGTGACATAGGTCGACACAAGTATCATTTTGTTCTTGTTAATCATGAAAGCTAAAAAAGATAGAACGATACTTGTGTCGATTTGTGTTATTAAATGGAAAGCGTTCGTTATTTACTTTTAATCCTCATTTGCAGACACCAGCACTTTCGCACAAATGCTGATTGGAAAAATGAGTAAGTGGGGTTAAAACGGCGAATGAATCTTTGGATTTGTTTTTTTTTTTTTTATTTCCGCAATAATGCTGCACTTGAATAGAACTAAAACTGAGTTAGTGCAAGCGAGGATACAATGCAAATGGACAATAAAGAACGTTGTAGTATAGAACAGTGTAAAGACAACATGGCGAATCGCATGGTTCTTATGGAATTATTAGATTCTTCTGATGATGATGAACTTGTAATTGCACATCCACTATTAGAATCAATTTTGAGTTGAAGATAATGATGGTAAGAAATTTAAATCACATATATTATCATATATATTATTATATACAAACTTAATATTATTAATAATATAATACGCAAGATTTAATTTCGTTCTAACTTTTTAGAACGAATAACAAATATTACACCCATTGTTTGGTTTAGACAGAACAATACAACATGTAAAAGTACAGAATTATATCGAAAATATTGTTATTAATTATGATGACAAAGATTTCACAATAAATTTTCGATTATCCAGAGCAATAACATACGAATTGATAAATCAATTCACAGAACCAGATATATTTATTTTTATACAAACTAAGTATACGTTTTTATTTCTACACAGAAAACAGGATAGAAATAATATGATAAGATTATTCATAGATAATAGAAAAAATTTATAAAACGTATAAATTTTATTATATATTAAACTTTATATTATATTACGTTATTATTTCATTATATATATATTTTTTTTTAGATTGTGTGGAATGTACAAAAATAAAAGTAGAAAAACATATTCTCTGTTATGTATATTTTGTTGAGTATGAAGAAAATTCATTTCACCGGGATGTTGCTGGTTGTTTTGGAATTATTAGCACTTTACACCATATAATCACAACAGTAACAGAATTTATTATCATTGGTGCCTAATAGTTTAAAACAACCAACATTAGCGAAAAAAAAAAAAAAACATTAGCTTTTTTTTTTTTTTGGTTTTTATTTTGTTGGATAATCTAGAGGTAATATTGAACAAACTATGTGAGGGTTAGATGGGAAAATCTAGATAGAGGCGATATGGAAAAAACTATTCGAGTGCAAGATGAGAAAAATTATGTGGGAAGTATATGGGAAAAACTATGTGGGAAGAAGATGGGAAAAACTATGTGGAAACTAGATGGGAAAAACTATGTGGGAAGAAGATGGGAAAACTATGTGGAAAGAAGATGGGAAAAACTATGTGGGAAGAAGATGGGAAAACTATGTGGAAAGAAGATGGGAAAAACTATGTGGGAAGAAAATGGGAAAAACTATGTGGGAAATATATGGGAAAAACTATGTGGGAAGATGGGAAAAACTATGTGGGAAGAAGATGGGAAAAACTATGTGGAAACTAGATGGGAAAAACTATGTGGGAAGAAAATGGGAAAAACTATGTGGGAAATATATGGGAAAAACTATGTGGGAAGATGGGAAAAACTATGTGGTAAAAAGATAGGAAAAACTGTGGGAAGAAGATGGGAAAAACTATGTGGGAACGAGATGGGAAAAACTATGTGGGGACTAGATGAGAAAATTTATGTGGCAAGAAGATGGGAAAAACTATGTGGGCACTAGATGGAAAAATTAGATGGGGAATATGGGAAAGATTATTTGTATGCTAGATGGGAAAGAATATGTAGGGACAGCCTAGATGGGAGAATTAGGTGTGGTGATATTAAAATCTATGTGGCTGCTAGAGAGGAAATACTAGATCGGATATTTCTATTCTTTTGGTACTTTTTTTTTTTTTTTTTTTTTTGCATGTTGGTTGTGTTTTGGGTAACCTAATTGACTCGTCCTAACCAATATATGAAAGGTTAGGTCGAGATGGTTAGGTTAGGTTAGGTTAGGTTAGGTTAGGTTAGGTTAGGTTAGGTTAGGTTAGGTTAGGTTAGGTTAGGTTAGGTTAGGTTAGGTTAGGTTAGGTTAGGTTAGGTTAGGTTAGGTTAGGTTAGGTTAGGTTAGGTTAGGTTAGGTTAGGTTAGGTTAGGTTAGGTTAGGTTAGGTTAGGTTAGGTTAGGTTAGGTTAGGTTAGGTTAGGTTAGGTTAGGTTAGGTTAGGTTAGGTTAGGTTAGGTTAGGTTAGGTTAGGTTAGGTTAGGTTAGGTTAGGTTAGGTTAGGTTAGGTTAGGTTAGGTTAGGTTAGGTTAGGTTAGGTTAGGTTAGGTTAGGTTAGGTTAGGTTAGGTTAGGTTAGGTTAGGTTAGGTTAGGTTAGGTTAGGTTAGGTTAGGTTAGGTTAGGTTAGGTTAGGTTAGGTTAGGTTAGGTTAGGTTAGGTTAGGTTAGGTTAGGTTAGGTTAGGTTAGGTTAGGTTAGGTTAGGTTAGGTTAGGTTAGGTTAGGTTAGGTTAGGTTAGGTTAGGTTAGGTTAGGTTAGGTTAGGTTAGGTTAGGTTAGGTTAGGTTAGGTTAGGTTAGGTTAGGTTAGGTTAGGTTAGGTTAGGTTAGGTTAGGTTAGGTTAGGTTAGGTTAGGTTAGGTTAGGTTAGGTTAGGTTAGGTTAGGTTAGGTTAGGTTAGGTTAGGTTAGGTTAGGTTAGGTTAGGTTAGGTTAGGTTAGGTTAGGTTAGGTTAGGTTAGGTTAGGTTAGGTTAGGTTAGGTTAGGTTAGGTTAGGTTAGGTTAGGTTAGGTTAGGTTAGGTTAGGTTAGGTTAGGTTAGGTTAGGTTAGGTTAGGTTAGGTTAGGTTAGGTTAGGTTAGGTTAGGTTAGGTTAGGTTAGGTTAGGTTAGGTTAGGTTAGGTTAGGTTAGGTTAGGTTAGGTTAGGTTAGGTTAGGTTAGGTTAGGTTAGGTTAGGTTAGGTTAGGTTAGGTTAGGTTAGGTTAGGTTAGGTTAGGTTAGGTTAGGTTAGGTTAGGTTAGGTTAGGTTAGGTTAGGTTAGGTTAGGTTAGGTTAGGTTAGGTTAGGTTAGGTTAGGTTAGGTTAGGTTAGGTTAGGTTAGGTTAGGTTAGGTTAGGTTAGGTTAGGTTAGGTTAGGTTAGGTTAGGTTAGGTTAGGTTAGGTTAGGTTAGGTTAGGTTAGGTTAGGTTAGGTTAGGTTAGGTTAGGTTAGGTTAGGTTAGGTTAGGTTAGGTTAGGTTAGGTTAGGTTAGGTTAGGTTAGGTTAGGTTAGGTTAGGTTAGGTTAGGTTAGGTTAGGTTAGGTTAGGTTAGGTTAGGTTAGGTTAGGTTAGGTTAGGTTAGGTTAGGTTAGGTTAGGTTAGGTTAGGTTAGGTTAGGTTAGGTTAGGTTAGGTTAGGTTAGGTTAGGTTAGGTTAGGTTAGGTTAGGTTAGGTTAGGTTAGGTTAGGTTAGGTTAGGTTAGGTTAGGTTAGGTTAGGTTAGGTTAGGTTAGGTTAGGTTAGGTTAGGTTAGGTTAGGTTAGGTTAGGTTAGGTTAGGTTAGGTTAGGT